>NW_010228672.1:139386-156015 GCF_000690775.1 Eurypyga helias
GGCTGTCAACCAGGCCCCTAAACAGGCCAGAGTCAGTCCTTCAGAAGTCCAAGGGAGCAGTTTTGCTGACCTCCCTCCTTACTGCGCCAAGAATCAAAAACTATCATCTCATGACTGGTATGCCCAAAACAGCCTTCAATCACCACATCACCCAAAATTCCTTCTCTGCTGACAAACAGCAGGTCCAGCCAGGCACTGATCAAAGAACCAAAAATTCTTCCAGTGACACCAGTCTTGGAGCCAGGTATTGATCTGCTGGCTCTTCCCATGTCTTCTCTCATCATTCCCTGACAATGGGAGGATGGAGGAGAACATCACTTGTGCTCCTGATCCCCTACCAGTTGTCCCAATCACCCTCGGACTTCTTGTTGCAACTTCATCACTGCTACCTGAATTATCAGCAACAGAAAAATCTGATATCCCATGAAGATAGCTGTAAGATACCTGAAATGAATATGATTTCCTTCTTCCTTTCAAAGGCAAACGTAATTCATGCTTCACAGAAACACAATGCAAGAAGCATAATGAGGCAGCCAGGTACTAAATAGTCTTAACTCTCCTTAAATTCCAAGTAGAAAGCATAGTATAATCTGCTGGGCTGAGAAGTGGAAGTCCAATATAACTATCCTCCTTTTGTAGCTCCCAACTCTGTTTCCTAGTCGCCTGACTCCGCCCAGCAGAAAACACACATTTGCTGCTGCTTCCAAAGCAGCAAGAGCCTGTGTGTTGGAAGAGTTTATCTGAACAAAGGCTGAACCCACACATGCCTCTGGGACACAGTATCCTACAGTGGCTGCAAAAAATTAGATCTTCAGAGTAAAACCTTAAAGGTTTCTTGAAAGGGAAGACATCAGGTAATCTTAACATATGAATCACTGATTCTTAAAAGCAACTTTTCAATTGTTTTAACATCTCTAGTCTTCACTTTAAAATCCTGACATTTCATCTGAAAGAACACAATTATTGCTCATTTTCAGAGCTTCAAAGATGAAGATTTGTAATTTAACCCAAGTGACGCAGTCCAGAAGTAAAGATGCCACTGACTTACACCTGGACCATTTTACAGGGAGAAAATGGACAACAACTTTCCAAATGTTTCTAAATAGTTAATTTATAAACTCCTATAAGCTTCTGCAGCTCAAGCTTTTTATTGCCAACAGTGAACCTACATTGCGGATTGTAAAAGCGAATGATACAAAAACGCAAAGACAGAACTTCTGTGGCGGGTTGACGCTGGCTGGAGGCCAGGTATCCACCAAGCCACTCTATCACTCCCCTCCTCAGGGTGAGAAAAAAACATAACAGAAGGCTCATGGGTTGAGATAAGGACAGGGAGACATCACTCATCAAATACTGTCATGGGCAAAACAAACTCAACTTGGGGAAATAAATTTAACTTATTACCAGAGTAGGATAATGAGAAATTAAACCAATTCTTAAAATACCTTCCCTCCACCCCTCATTTTCTCTATCTCCTCCCCCTGTGCAGCACAGAGGGACAGGGAATGGGGGTTGTGGTCAGTTCATCACATGCTGTCTCTGCTGCTCTTTCCTACTCAGGGGGAGGACCCCTCACACTCTGCCCCTGCTCCAGCATGGGGTCCCTCCCACAGGAGACAGTCCTCCATGAGTTTCTCACACGAGCCCTTCCCATGGCCTGCAGTTCTTCACAAACTGCTCCAGTGTGGGTCCCTTCCATGCAGTGCGGTCCTTCAGGAACAAACTGCTCCAGCGCGCATCCCCCGCGCGGTCGTAAGTCCTGCCAGCCTGGGATCCTCTCCCCATAGGGCCACAGGTCTTGCCAGGAGCCTGTTAGCGTGGGCTTCCCATGGGGTCACAGCCTCCTTCAGACATCTACCTGCACTGGCATGGGACCCTCCCCAGGCCGAAGGGGGGTCTCTGCTCTGCTCCCCTGTGACCCTCCATGCCTGCAGAAGCACAGCCTGCCCTCTCCCCACAGGCTGCAGGGGAACCTCTGTCCCAGGCACCTGGAGCACCTCCTCCCCCTCCTTCACTGACCTTGGTATCTGCAGAATTGTTTCTCTCACATTCTTGCTCCTTTCTTCAGCTGCAGTTGCAGTTTCTGTCCCTCACCCTTCTTAAACAAGTTATCCCAGAGGCACTACCACCCTCTCTGATGGGCTCAGCCTTGGCCAGCAGTGGCTCCACCTTGGAACTGGCTGGCACGGGTTCTGTTGGACATGGGGGAAGCTTCTGGCACCTTCTCACAGAAGTCACCCCTGCAGCCCCCCTGCTGCAAAAACCTTGCCACACAAACCCAATACAACTTCCTATTGACTTATGTTGTCATTAGAATAAAGGAGCGATTTTGAAACACCTCTTGATGGAGCAGCACAGAAAGCACAGGAGGAAGGAAGGTATCTTCCAACAGCAGTGACTGTTGCATGCTCTTGCCTTCAGGCACTTTAGTTTACATCACCTATGCAAAATTATCACTACCTTCAGTTCTGCCAATTCTCTGCAGTCCTATACATGAATGCTTCCAAAACAAGTAGCTCCTGTACAGTAGAAGTAGCTTTTTCTAGTGCCTTGCTACTCTATGTATGCTTATAATCTTGTAAAAAATTTGGACCTTCATTCCTCTTCCTAGGAAACTTACATTTAACTAAAACTGCGGCATCAGTCACGACCACCCACTTGGAGCAAGTAAGACTTGGGTCAGTCTGCAGACACTTTGTTGCACCTAATGGTGAAGAGGAAAGAGCCCAGCCTGACTCTTAGGGGCCCTGCTATGTTTACAGAATGAGCAAATAAAAATAACACTTTCTTCTCCTTGCTTTTAAACCACCCATCTTTGATATAGAATTCATTCAAGCAAGAGGCATGAATTATTTCAAAGAGGAGTATGCTCCTCCATAATACCAAATACAGTGACTAATGAAACACCTTACTGGCTCACAGAACATGGAACCACACCGTACAGAGATCATGACCACAGCATTACACATAAAGCACTGCCTGGAGACAAAAAAAACTAACCTATCACCACCCTTAGGTAACTAATATTTAATTAATATAATCACCATACATACATTTCATTATTACTTTGACACCACAGTTCATTTAATCAGGGATGGCTAGCTTGCATGCTGGTAATGGACCATAGCTCCTCTTGCCCAAACTATGAACATCTTTAAACAAAGGCATCTTGGCCTTCAAAATTCTGGATTAAGTTTGAGGTTCAGGCACTTCTGAACATAAGAATTTGCACATATAACTGCAGCAATTGAGAAATCAATGCCTGTTTCAAGAATTTGTATGTGCTTTCAAGCACTTTTTTCCAACGTGCACAGTAAGGTCACAGGCAAACAAACCCATTTAGAGGTATCCTTGATAAACAAAACAGAATTCTAACTACATCTCTAGCCTCATATATGCAACAATAGATCCATACAAAATATTAAAGCTGACCCTTATAAGTTGTAAAACTGAGTACTCGACTGGAAGAAAAATACAAACATGTATTTAAAGCTGTTCACCTCCTACCTCATATACCCATGTTTAACAGGAAACTGAAGCATCAAGATCACCTCTAACTCAGTGCTACGTAAGTCAAAGGCACTGCCAACCCCCAGAAGACATACAGAAAGTGTATTCCAAAACTAAAGGGCTATTCCACAAAACAGGTGTCACATGCCAGAAAATGGTCATTAAGCCTGTGCCTGACTAGTCCTATTGTCAGTAAAATGAAACATTACTACACTGAAATGCACACAGAAGGCCACCAAATTTGGCAGGCACGATTTGCCATGTTGGCTGCCACCAATCATCTCTGTTTTCCATGTTCCTTAGCACAGTTTCCAGGAGGATCTGTTCCTTGACCTTGCCAGGCACAGAGGTGAGACTGAGTGGCTTGTAGTTCCCCAAGTCTTCCTTTCTTCCCTTTTCAAAAAGTTATGTTTAAAAAGTTATAAAAAAGTTATGTTTCCCCTTTTCCAGTCAATAGAAACTTCACCAGTCTGCCACAATTTTTCTAACATGACCGACAGTGACATAATCGTGACATTCAGACAACCAGAATTTGATTTCAAAAGTTTGGATTTGAAACAAATAGTTTGTAATCAAGTTTTACTACGGCACAGTTACAGTAATTAAACTAAACTGTTAATGTGTAATGTTATTTTAAGACAATTTCTTTGGGCTGAGTTAGGTTGCTCCTCTAAAACGTTACCTCTACCTCTATTCATACGACTGGAATTGAAAGACATCCCAACAACTCTTTGCGTATCTAATTTAAAACCCCTCTGAACATTTCCATCTTTAAAGTGCTAAGAAAAACAGGAAAGGCACAAGATTGTTAGCTCCCAAGTGAAAGACAGGACACAGAAGTACTAAGTAGACTCCTAAAACAAGATCTAGTTGGAAACAGGGATACTGCTTTTCTGCAAAATGACAGCACCATCCAGAAGCAAGAAACCCAGGCTTCTGTCATCTAAATTCTGTGTTTTTGAAATCCTGTCTAACCAACCCTGGTGATCTTTCAGTCACCAGAAAAATCTGTCCACGTGAAGCCAATTCACCTTCCAGGAAGGAAATCTTTATGCTATACAGAATCCTCAAAACTTTACTAAAGCACTAACATGCAGGCAAGAAATCCACTGTCTTCCAGCTCCAAACCTTTCCTGTCATATATGAATGACTGCAGAACCTTATTCAACACCTTAACCACAAGGTCTGAGACTTGTTTCTTTCTATGCCTCCTCCCCATACCCACAAATCTGGCATTCTTTGCTGTATATGAACCTGGCCTTCTCAGAAGAGGCATTACAAGGTGTCCCCTTACAAGCCCCTTACACCACCATCGCTATGCACTCCTGACAAATGGCAATTTGAACCTCTTCCTACTAAGGATCAGGGTGGCTTTCATTTCCTGCATAGGTGAGACTTTACTAAGCCAGCAAAATTCCCAAAGAGCAATATACATTTCACTTTAAAAGCAGCACACAGGAAGGGTACAAGTCTTTAGTGCCGGGTCTCAGATGAGTCATGGAATAAACATCTCCCCAAAGGCAATACCCGGCCAGTCAGCTGATCCTGCAGCACACGGTGGCATTCACAGCTCCCCAGCCCACGACAGAACCCAGCCAGTGCTCAGGACTCAAGTTTGCAGCCCAGGACTAGGGCAGCAGGGTCATGGAAGAGAGGAGGGGAGCACAGAAAGGACAAGCAGAGTATCCCGGTGTGAGGTTAAACAGTAGATAACCTAGCATGGCACAAGATTGAGACCTTACTTCTGAGAAAAAACTGGGTAAGAAAACAAGACAATCTTTTCCCCATGAGCTTACTGATTTGCATAAATGGGAAACTGCTGGCACAGTTTCTGTCCCAGAGAACCCTTTTCACAGCACTTGAGTTTTGCACTGGCACCACTGCTACCTGGTGTAAAAGCCTGAAGTGTGAAGAACATCACAGCTTCAGAAGGTGACCCTTGGCTGTAGATTACAAAGCCAACAGAGAACTTCCTGCAATCCCAGTTGAAATATCCATTCCCAACATCTCAGTCTTCTCCCATTCTATAACATCAGCAATATATTAAACACACAGCTCCCCATCTCATGTTAGCTATTTCAAAATTCTAAAAATGCAGTCACAGTTACTTGGTTTCATAGTCATATCAGATAACAGAAAGTCAGGCATTACAGCACCTAAATTATACACTGGAACCAAATCCTACAGTACAACTAAGCTTCCATTAGAGAGAGAGAAAGGAAAAAGCTTGCAAGTTCTTTTCAACCAAGATCACAACCAAAACTACAGACAAATCACATGCTTAGTTTCAACAAAAACATTAGCAGGAGGCAGATGCTGACTGGACTGATAGTTTCCATTTGTTGATTTAACAGTCATGCACCATTACCAACATTAGTCATTTGGCTCCTATTCTCCCCCGATTGCATTGTTTTAAGTCTTATCAGCAATTCTACTTCTGTATCATTGGCCATTCTTTTGAACTTACGTCTATCATTCCAAATAAAGAACCTTGGGGTGGGGAGGGTGAGTGGTATTGGGTTTTTTAAGCACTACTTGATTCCAAGGTCCACCTCAGTCATTAATAATCATGCAAAAAAACCATTAATTGTCCTTAGAAACACAGCTTTAATCCAGAGAAGCGCAAGCATCATAACTTAAAGACTTCTCTAATAACAGAGTACTAAAACTCAAAAGCTGCAGGATCTGCAAAGCCTTTATTAAACAATTCTACAGCAACAGGTATTCTACCAAACAGCTCCCCACCCTCCCCCATCCCAATCATATTTGAGAAAGCAAAATGATGCTACCAGTTCATTGCTGCCCTAATAGTAAGAGAAATTGCTCTCCCACAGCAGTGACCATCTCACCTCCTGCTTACTGGTGCCTCTAGCCTTTCAGCGTTCCCAAAAGAGAATAAGCAAGCTACACATCACCCTATGCACTGTTACAGTTACTGGTTTACACGGCTAATCCAGTATAAAACCAGAAATTATGAGTATCTAAGCGGGGCAAATCCAACAGACTTCATTTCATTGATTCATTTCTGTAACTTCTGTCCATACCACAGAGAAAAACCGCTGATGGCACAGTGGGGAGGCAGGGGCAGGATTGATGCAAACACACATAACACGCTTCCATAGAACAGATGAGCCTTAAGAGGTTACTCTGGGTTTGACTTCCAGTTGCCAAGGAAAGCTAACCCAGTAGTTCTGAGTGTTGCCTTCTTCAGCTGCATCAGCAAAATCCAACGCTTTTTTGCCTGAACAACTCACTTCCAGCTTTTCAAACAAAACATAATCTGAATTTGCTGCATAGTGCGTATGAATTTTTTCAGCCAGATGTATGTGGAATACAAAAACGCCAACAGAACTACTCATACGCAGGCTGGAGAAAAGAGACTTGCAGCTCAAACTCACAGAGGACTTTACAGAAGGCAACAGAGCACATCCTTCTCCCACTAGCTATTCTCATTTAAATACCACTTCAAGGCAGCTATTAACAAGAAAATCATGCCTGGGACATAGCTTCTCCCACCTGCCCGGTTATTACTAGAGGAATGCAGTGCAATGGAAGGCATTAGGTTTTCTTCTCCACAGATTTGTTTCTATTTAGAAACTACTTATGGCTATTTGTAAAGCTTTGGAATCTAAAGCATTGTAGCAATGCAAGCTCTTCACGCATTTCAAGAAGCTTCTGGTCAGCACAAAGCCTACAGTATCTCAGGAAAAGGTACAATGGCAACCCATGTAGCATCATTATTTAATGAATTTCATTTCAGCAGTTGTGCAACAATACATCTCGACTGCTATCTGCTCTAAATATGCAGCACTGCATACTGGAAACTACAGTCTCCACTGGCCACACACTGTATTAAAAAAGCAGGTGGCAATAGTATCCTGTTTTATGCAAATGAACTACAGCCCTCAGATTCCTGGCAAATGGCCCAGAGCTCCCAGACAAAGCCCGAAGGTTTCCCAGACTAAAAATAATGACCAAACTAGGTTTTGGACAGGCAGTAATATGCTCTAGCAGGATCCCAAGTCTAACAGAAAAATCCAGAATTAGTTAAAGCAGAAATGTAATCTAAATTAGGACATTAGTAATTAGGTCAAGCTAATACCAAAAACCATCATGCAAAATGTTACGAAGAGGCCAGCAAGGCCTCTAGGGGCTGAAGAAGACATTCGAATGGCAAAAAGTCAGCTAACTATAATTAGTGATTATGAACAAAAACTTTCTTCCACATTGACCTATTTAAAATAAATAGAAGCTCGTTAAAAATATATGCAAAGGTTTAATGCATGCAAGACTGAATTTCACAGAAAATATTCTTAAAAATACTCTGGTTTATACACAGAAACACCAAAGGTAGCAAGTAGCTATTTCGCACCCAATAAAAAAAACATACAGTTTACTTAATGTGTGCAACAGATTAAAGCTTCCTCCTTAAGGTTCCTAAAAAACTTCATGACCACATAAAGACAGAAATTCTAAAAGCTTTAAGTTACCAATTTATCTAGTAAAAAACCCCAAAAAGTCAGAACACCACATCAAGTGGAACACAGTTCAGAATGACTGCAGGTTCCCCAATAGGTGGTAAAACAAATATACAGACAGTGAAAGAAACCACAGAGAGCTCATTTTTATCTCTCATCAGATTTGAAATCTTAACACACACCAAAAAAAAACAATTGCAGGATGATTTTCAGAACACTGGGACTTCTCAGCAAACTTCAGCGCCTGAATGTACAATTAACTAGACACTGAGTACTAAACACCATACCAAACCAATACTGCCTTAAAAAAGAATTAAGCAAATACCTCATCTCTGATTTTCCTCAATCCCCAGTATTTGTCCAGTACAGCCACTTCAAAAAACTTCTCTTCACTCACACTCCTCTTGAATCTGCACACTTTGGTTCATCCCTCCAATAATCTTTCAACAGACATGAATAATTATCTATTTTTATCTCACTCCACAACATCCAGCCTTTGTAGCAACCTTGACATGCCATCCACCTATTTCCCTGATGCTTTTGACTCATTTCATTTTATTCCCTAATCCGCAAATGCTTTTCCTGAGCCAGTCCATATGGTCACTACATTACAGTGCTATCTGCACTACTGGGTCAGGCAAATGGTCCATCTAGCGCAGTATTGTCTGACAGAGGTGATACGAAATACTGCTTAGAGAGAGCCAAGCAGTCACGATAGATACCTGACTCTCTCTCCTTTGTTACAGGACACCAACTAGAAAAAATCTGTCACTGAACTGATGCATTCCCCTCTGCGGGGGAATTCTAAGTATGCTATGAAGAGATTTTAAACAGGCTTACTTGTAGAACAGTCTGCTAATTAAAAATTGTCTACCAAATATTGCATTATTAAGACATGACATATGCAAATGCCAGGTTCATCCTTACTTTTTTAGCTTTAAGTTTATACAGAGCCTACTAATGGCAGTACAGGATGCCAACACTTCTGGAAAAAACAGAGCACATGTCATTCACGGGCTTTCATAGACACTTGAAACTTCCGATTGGTCACAAAAGGCTATAAAAATTGGCCAGTTAGAGGAAGAGTGAGAAAAACTGAACATTCTCCTGTGTGGTCTCAGGATTTTGGCCTCAATATTTTTTTGGCCTATGTGTTTTAAGTTGCAGTCATGTGAGTTGATGCCACAGCCAAAATACAAATCAGGTCCTCTGCAGAGTCACCTCCTAAATCATCAGCATATCTAATCCAAGACTTCCATTACCATCTCACTTACTACATTCCATGCCTTTCTCAATTGACCACAAGATTCCCCTAAATTCCTACACTTACTATGCAGGGTGATATTTCCACCTACTACAAAGTAATGTCCAAGCTGTGCCAATACCTGAAAAAAAAAAAAAATCCAACAATACACACCACTTCAATAGTAAGTGTAACTACTCAGAACACATTCTAGGAAGATGAAGGTGTGTAATTATTACTCTAAGTGAAGGACAAGTGGCTCCTATTATTCAACGGTTTTGAGTAAAGTACACAATTTTAGGTAAAATCTGGTGAAAGACATCTCTCAGACTCATTTAGTCAGCTGAACTTACCAAAAATCATCATCTACTGTTACCAGAGCCCAAACCAGATGCCTCATGCCAAAACCATGAAGATGACTTGGAATCAAGGAGTCTAAATTCACTCATCAAACTGGGCACAAGCCTCCCACCGTAAAGGGGTCAGCAAGAAGTTGGCATCTGATGGATTTTATAAAAACGACGTTGAGAGAGATTTGGAGGCATCACAGGTCTTTTGCTAAATTCCCCTCATTCACCAAGAGTAAAACCATGCATGACCACGAAGACAGCTGACTGTTCGATTTACTGTGATTTAAAAAAAAAAAAAAAAAACAAAAAACACACCACCAACAACAAGGAAAACCCCAACACTACAAGCTTGACCCAGCTAAACCCACAGTCTTACCTTATCATCTGCACTGTAAATGGACAGAAGTGACTGAACTAGGATAACTCTAGCCAGAGGTGTACTTCCTGGGAACCTACTAGGGGAGACTGCACATATTCAGAAACACACAATATTCAGCGATGCTCTAGAAACTATCTGCTACTCTCACTTGCCATCAGCGCCGACAAATTTATATAGAAAACAAATCCTAGTATTGTCTAAAACCATACAGTAAGGTAATGAAAACAATGCATTGCTATGGAGACTTTTACGATGCATTTTTACTACTGTAATACATTTGATTCTATCAGCATTAGCTTTGGGGGTTTTCTACAAGACGCTACATGCAAAAAACCATCTGTGACCAGAGATGAAAAAAGGGGAATTTCTACTTCATAAAATCCATTATACTAGCATCTCAGAAGCCTTCATACCAAATTAGGAACCTGTTGTATCAGCAGGTGATGCCATTAGCTTTCAATATGAATAACGATAAAGAATTTATAGTGCAGAAACCATAGCAATAGAGACATGACAAAAAAGAGCAGAGGGCACATGAGCAGAAGGCAAACAAGTGGCAGCCCTGACATTTATCTGAGATTTGTCCTATAAAAACAAGCCAAGTGGGGTTGGGGGAAGAAGGTTACTTTAAAAAGAAGAAACAAAGGAAGTAAACAGTAGGAACTTTTAAAAGTCATATTGATTTTTCTTTGTGGGTTAAGTCTGGCAGATGTGAGAAAAGTAACAAATTAAGATTTTAAAGTAATTTTAGTCTTTGCTCCTCCAATCCAATTATTTTTCCTCCAAAGGTGCTAGAAATCTTAGGGTTTTTTCTCATTTGCACTTCATCACTAGGGGACTCTTGTTGAGTACCTTATAATCCACGAGTGGAATCAGAAACAACAGCACATTCTTGTCACCAAAGAGACAGACACAACATTTATTTAAAAGGTCTTTGCAACACAGACTGAGGGGAAAAAAAAAGAACCAAAACAAATACCTGTATCTGTATTACAGTCAATAGAAAAATTAGAAGTGCTAAAGCTTTTTAAAACCAAATTGGCTTAGAGCAAGGCAGGGCATTTCTTTAGAAAAGAGCAGAAAGTCTAGAATATCTGTTGTCTCTATACACTGGTCGACTTGAGACCTGAGTAAGTTCTGGCATGAAGTCCCCATGCTGAATTATACCAACACGCCAGAGAGGGGACAATAGCCGTACAGTCATCTGCTTGAAGCACCGCAGAATTTTGCCAGAAATCCATTTTCCACTGTAAGCCTATTAATGCAGGATAGTTAACCCCTGCACATACAGCATTCATTATGAACAAAACACTTGTCTTTCAGTAGGTACAGGGCTCTCACTGACAAGGATCTCCAGTGACCTAAGTTTTATATATAAACAAGAAACTTGCAATAACTTGGAAACAAGACAACATTGACATATGATACAAGACAAGGCCGTTCAGAATAGAGTAGAGAAGAAGCTCCACACAAACATTTCATGTAGAAAAGATTTGCAGAACCTCCTGTATTTCCAATGCTGGTTGTATAGTCCGGAACAGAATTCATTCTCTACATATGAAAACTTTAGGTTCTAAAGATCTTCTTTGACACTAGCAGCCCTGTACTGTAACTAATAATACATATATATACACACGTTTTTCAAGTTTTGCCAATTGCTGAATTATTTTTACTACTCTATTTGAAAGTTTCTTCATTAGTAGGAGGTCACCTCATCTTTCTGTTTTACTATGAAAAACAGGTCGCTATTTTAAGCTAGTAACAGATTCCACTGTAAATAATTTATTTTTCCATTCTACTATCTTCTCCTACCAGAAGATTTTTTATTTTAACAAATGAAGGGGGGAGGGGGCCAAGGGCAGACATGAGGTAATGAACAGGAACACACCTGATTTGTATACAAAGGAAATTCAGGGAGTTATCACTGTCCAAAGTCAATTAAAAATATAATTCACAAAGCATGAGCAATGTATACCCATAGTTGAGCTTACTGTGCAACACAAAAGTAACAGAACAGATTAATACTTGAACATGAATGTGCTCTCCAAGTTTTTCACAGAATAATAAGCCTTCCTAAAGTCAGTATTTTCCCTCTCAATTTAAAAAAAGTGCTGCAATACATAAAGCCATATCTAACACGAGCTGGAAAGCTAGGTTCTCAGAGAATACTGACCAAAACAGAGCAGATCAATTTGAGTATTTCTAGGAGTAGAATTTCCAGATACAATCAAATTAGACTACTAGGTTTCTGATGCATGCTAGAAGTGAGTTCACTAAGCACTCTGTTACACTGTTGGACAGAGAAAACATTACAGGTGGTTCTCACCTCCAAGATCCAACACTGGGGATTGCAGAAGTCATTTGCTCAAGGAATAAGGACCACACAAGCTTTAATTTCTTTAATAAGCAGCAGGTCAATTACTGTGCACTTCAGACTTTTGACCTTCTGAGTCTTTCACACATAAAGCATGACCACCTTTTATACCCTTAAAAATGAGGAACATGCAGACAGCACTTTGGGCTCAACTCGCCCTCACAAAAAAAAGAAACGCACCATAACCTCCATATCCTACAGCAAGCTTGAAAAGCATAATTAGAATCATAGAATGGTTTGGGTTGGAAGGGACCTTAAAGACCACCTAGTTCCAACCCCCTTGTCATGGCCAGGGACATCTTTCACTAGACCAGGTTGCTCAAAGCCACATCCAGCCTGGCCTTGAAGACAGACAGGGATGGGGCATCCACAACATCTCTGGGCAACCTGTTCCAGTGCCTCACCACCCTCTCCGGGAAGAACTTCTTCCTGACACCTAATCTAAACCTCCCCACTTTCAATTTAAACCCGTTCCCCCTTGTCCTGTCACTACCGGCCCTTGTAAAGAGTCCCCTCCCAGCTTCCTTGTAGGCCACTTTCAGGTACTGGAAGGCTGCAAAAAGGTCTCCCCGGAGCCTTCTCTTCTCCAGGCTGAACAAGCCCAGTTCTCGCAGCCTTTCATCATAGGAGAGGTGCTTCAGCCCTCTGATCATCTTTGTGGCCTCCTCTGGACTCGTTCCAACCAGTCTATATCCTTCCAATGCTGAGGGCCCCACAGCTGGATGCAGCACTCCAGGTGGGGGCTGAAAAGAGCGGAGGAGAGGGGCAGAATCCCCTCCCTCAACCTGCTGGCCACACTTCTCCTGAGGCAGCCCAGAATACAGTTGGCTTTCTGTGCTGCCAGCGCACACTGCCGGCTCATGTTCAGCTTTTCATGCTTGCTCAAAAACTGAAAATTAGGTCAGCTAACCTCCTTTTTAAAAACCAAACTCTTCAGGTTTGAGGGTGGTTATGCTATGAAGAATAGGTATGTAAAAACATACCTATTTTGACACAGATTTGCCCAGCCTTCCTTCCACTCTGGTCTAAGGATGTCTCACTTCAGTGACCAAAAAAATCCCCCAAACACCACACATCTCCTCCTTCCAAAGTACAAGAAGCAAGCTACCTGATTTCTGCTAACACCACTGAGGGAGTGCCGTTATGAGTCACCAGACTGAATGAAACCAAATAGGAGGGGTTATGTCGGGCTTAACCCCATGAGTAGCAGCAGATCACAGCACTGTTTCCATAGCCCCAGCTGCACCTGCACACACATGAGTAAACTCGCTCCAACAACTATTGGGAAACCAACTACCAGAAGAGCCATAGCTAAGAATCACTTTTTCAGATAAAGGTTAAACCTTTCCTGCATAGACACAGAGAAAACTAAGTACACCATTGTTAACCAGTGCTTCACATCCCTAAATTCTGAACAGTGTGACTTCAGAGATATTAATCAACAAAACAAAGAGGTCGCAGCTAACGACTGAACAGAGGCAGAACTTGATGACAGATGGATGAATATCACTTTGTGGGGAGATCTCATTATCCCAGGAGTCAGCTTAACAATTTGTACCAAAAAAAAAAAAAAATCCAGAAAATAGATGCTTTCTGTAACAAAAACTGAGTTAGGTGGCTGGTTTGATTTCTTTTTTTAACCATTCCAGTTTTAATAAAACCACAGAACATCGAGACATCTTCTCCTTCCAAATTAGTCACCAGTAGTTATGTTTTCCTGGGACTCAAAGAAATCAAGGTACCTACTTTTTTTTTTTTTTTACTATTGCTCAAAAATTTGGATTTTGTTCTCATGTAATCCAGGTGAAGTGTCCTTACTACCAAACGACCGGTTGTTTCATGATAGCTGTCAACGGACTACGTCTGCTCTGATAAAATAACATGGTGTGGGAGCATGAACTTTAGGCTCCCACATAGTAAGCAGGTGTGCTGGAAGAGTTGGGGAATCTTCTCGGAGACATCAGGGATGCTGTTTCACTTGCAGAAAAAGTGAAAACAGATTTTCTAAGTTTTCCAGGACCAGAAACGCTCCCCTACTCCTGTTTGGGAAATACAGATCCAGGAGAATGCAGTCCACAGGCCAAATCTCTTAAATCTAAAACTGAGGATTCTCTGAATCAAGCTGAAGTTGTTGTCCCTCTCTTCTCCAAAATAGAGCAGTAAAAGAAACCCAGGATCAGGGAGCTTTTTAAATTTTAATTATTCTGCTGACCCTCTTTGCTGCCATAAAATACACCTCCAGTACACCGCTCAAAAGCCCACGCTAGAAACAAAGGCAAATTTAATACGCTCGTGAACAGTTTCCCCTCACAGAAGTGTCCTAAATCGTAAACTACCAGAATTTCCTTCTGATCCTCATGTCCATATATCTGAGCACTGGGGTTCGTCAGACAATTGTCAAGTGGACTCTAAGTAACTTAAATCACTTCCTCATACTTGAAGCATCCACAAAACCTCTGATCTGCACTTCATTTTTGCCAGTACTGCAATTCCTCTATATTGAGACTTTAATCCAAACAATTTAGACAATTACATTCTGTTAGTACGAAAATACTCACAAAAATAAACATTCATTATAACCCAAGAAGATAACAACAAAAAAACATTAAGCAGACACAGCACACAAATATTCAGTGATCGTTAAAACTTGTGCGTAGCAAAGAATACTACTAACAAAATAACTGAAACGCAAAGAGTATTTAGAAAACAGCATGCCTTTTGCGTGAACTTCCCTTGTTACCGAGCTTTATATTACTATGCGCTCTCACTTCCTGGTTTGTCAGAAACCACACTGTTTTAAAGTCAAAGGTGCTCACTAAAAGGAAGAAGGAAGAACCATGAGTACTTTAGAGATGTTTTGAGACCTCTGAAAAGTGCTAGAGTATCTTTGTAAACTTAAGGACAGTTTTTTCTCCTAATGGTTGGTCTCTTCCAGCAAGCAAACATTAATAACTACCCTAGTTCTTTTAAATGCGGCCCAAGAAGTTCAACAGTATATGTTTGCAGCTTTGACAGGAAAAGTGGTATCCTCAGTTTTTAGCAAGATCAGTCATGAAATATTAAATATTTCCATACTGTATTCAAAAAAAGCACCTACCTAATTCATTAATAAAAAAGGACAGTGAATCATAGAATCATAGAATCACTGGGTTGGAAAAGCCCTTAGAGATCATCCAGTCCAACCGTATCTGTCCACCACTACACCATATCTCTCAGCACCTCATCCACCCGTCTCTTAAAACACATCCAGGGATGGTGACTCCACCACCTCCCTGGGCAGCCTGTTCCAGTGTGTGATAACCCTTTCGGTGAAGAACTTCTTCCTTACGTCACGTTCTAACTGAAGCCACGTTCTAACTCTTCCCAAGAAGCAGAGGAAGTAAAGCATGTGAACGAACTGCTCCCTGACTCCCCCCATCCCTGCAGAGAGAACACGAAAGTTCTGCGTACTTCCAAAGCAAATGAGAAGCAAAATGGGACATAAACATCTTCATGGAAAAAGTTGTTTTGGCTTAAAACAACAACGTGTGTGATTTGATGACAGTTTGAGTTACTAAATCAACATTTAACTCTCTTGTTGAGTACACCTGTTGAACATTTAAACATTATACTTCTCAGTTCTAAATAAAGCAACAATTTATCTGAGGCAAACTAAGCAGGATGTTGTTTAGAGTTGTTTCAAGCCTAAATGTATATAGAGAGGCTCATACGCTTGACTTTCAGCTTTTGTGATCTGTAAGCAAGAACCACCGAGCTGAAATCTGTAAGCATGTAAAAAACAAAAAATCAGAAAAATAACATCAGAAAAGCATGGCATTCTTCTGCACACATACACTGCTCTTTTCTCTCATGCCCAAAAAACACAATCAACTTACCAGATTAAAGACAGTTTCGACTATGTCTCTGTTGGACACTTCACCAACTTCCACCAGTCCTGTCAGCACAGCAAATTTCATCTTGATGCCTCGGATGGGGACTCCTGGATTCAAAGGCTGCAGCACACTTCCCCCTTCAGCAGCATTTCCTTCTTTTCCCGCTCCTCCTCCACTACCTCCTCCTCCTCCTCCATCATCACCTGTTGGCTGAACAACTTGTTTGTCTTCGCTCGCCATGGCTCGTTCACTTCGGGTTACGACTCGAAACGCCAGCGCCAGGCTCGCCGCTCCGGGAAGAAGGTAACGGGCGGCCCGCTGCCCCGCTTCAGCTCCGGCTCCGGGAGGAAACCCGCGCCCGGCGGGGAGGGGAGGGAGGCAGGGCGGGCGGGAGGACGCGCCCTCGGCGTCCCAGCTCTCCCC
>NW_010228673.1:0-49774 GCF_000690775.1 Eurypyga helias
ATTCCATGATTCTATGAAATAAAAATGTCTGTATGGAAGACATATTATTCAATAGCTTTTCCACGTAGACTGCTTCTATAATCCTAGATCGTTTAACAAATATAGTTTGTGCGTGTGGTACCTCAGAGAGAGGACTGTCTTTCAGTGCTTGCAGTCAGGAGTCAAAGCACAAAAATAACAAAAGATTAATTATAAGATTAGATATGGAAGTCACCATAATTCAAAAGTATATAGCTATAAATAAATGTATTTATTCAGACATCGGGTAATTTTAGAGCTCAAGTAATAATTCCTTGTAACAGAATCTCCCTTAAACTGGCATAGAGCCCTATTGTATGATGTTATGGTGTCAATATCAGAAGTGACATCCTAGGTAATCTTTGTTGGAAATGTAGGAGATTGTGAGATACGATTTTGTATTTGAAAGATTTTAAATGAAGCACTTAATCAGATAATTTTTAGTTAGTGTTAATGATCCTTTCTGTTAGCATTTTCTTAATCTGTTATACCAAGTGTAAATATATATATATAACAAACTATTTAAAATAGGCATTCAAAAATCCAGAATTTCAATATTCACTAATAAAACAATATAACTGCAACAAATGTACATTCTAAACTTTCCAATAATGTACCACAATATAAATAATCTGATACTATTGTACTGTCCCATTAAATGCACATTGAAGGAAAAAATTGCACACTTCATTCAAATCTATATTCTAGTGTAATGAAATTTGCCACTTGAGACTACTGCCCAGTAACATTAAGAACTAAAATCACCAATTTATAGTGGTTATCCATGCTCACATATTTCTAAATATATTTTCTGTTCTCTGGAAAATCTAATGTTTCCTAGAAAATAGATGCCACTTAAGCACTGAAATATTTAAAACAACACATCTTTTCCTGCTCAGGACAGAAACTGTGCTATGGTGCGCTGACCCTGGCTGGATGCCAGGCACCTACGAAAGCTACCCTATCACTCACCTCCTCAGCTGGACAGGGACAGAAGACGTAACGAAAAGCTTCTGGGTCGAGATAAGGACAGGGAGGGATCATTTCGCAGTTACTGTCAAGGGCAAAGCAGATGTAACTGGGGGAAATTTACTTTAAATTATTACCAAACAAATCCGAGTGGAATAATGAGAACTAAACCCAAATCATAAAAAAGCTGCATGTATTTGAAATCAAAAGCTTTTACTAATAAGAGTGGGTCAGAATTGTGTGACTGTTCATTATTTGTCAACTACACAATGTGTTTCACACTGGAAAAACACAGAAGCAGGTGACTTATTTAGATTATCTTATATTTAACAAATTGCTCTCTAAAATTGACTAGAAAACTTACAGTGGTAAGACACCAGCTTGGTGTTGGCCTTACACTTCTTTTCTCAGTTGTAATTTGATTTTGTATCTATAGGAAAGTGATTTTGGGTAAAGCCCTATTTCACTGAAATAAATGGTAAACCTTCATTGATCTACTGAAGTCCAACTTCAATTTGCATTTGTTTTTTTTCTGTTGGTGAGTAAAACAGAAACAGAATCTCTCATGCTTTCTTTTTCCTATTTAAATTGTAAGAACTTTAGCACATGGCCTGTCTTTCAGATATGATACATAATTAAAAATTTTAAATTATTTTTTAATTCTCCTGCTTCTTTTTACCTTATTGATTTGCACACTTTCCAAACACAGATGAAGTATATAGATATATGTAGTATATAGTTAATACAGATATATAGAGCATATACAGCATTGATGTTCCACACACAGGATCTGATACATGTACTCTTGGATGTATACACAGGTTACCAGGATCCAGTCACATGGATTCAGATCCTCATTTCAACTTTCAAGGCATACTGAAATATGATTGTGTAAACAAACCTGAGATCATCTGCCTACATTATGACCTGGCCAGAAACAAGGCACCTCCACTTGTCAGAACCGACAGCTCAACAGGGCCACAGAACACCAAAACAAACATGCCATGCATTTAATTTAAAGCTGTACGTTCCCTGAATCAGCTTTGCTCTGACTCCAATTGCATCCACCTACCTGTGAATCCTTCCTTGCAGTCATGACCTTCAGCATTAGTATAAATTATAATAATCACTTCCATTAGCATACATTTAATATTCCTCTATTTCAGGAAGCACATTGTTTTTTCTATTTATCATTATTGAAAAATAACATAAATTTATTACATTTTCCTGTGCAATGATAAGGAACCATTTCCCAACAGTTTAAAAAGAGAATTAAATCAAATATTGTTGTTGAATTTTTCTATATGCTCACTGTTATTTCATCCTAAATACCTTGCACAATCTTTACACTTAAATATTTAATAACATTTATTTTATTTTAAAATAATTTTTCATCACCTAAATGAGAGATTAGTGTTTCATTGCTTTTCCTCCTTTAAGCAAAGAGGAGGTGGGTAAGGACTGTGGGATTAGTTTCCTCGACAGAGCAGCAGAGAATATTTTATTATTTCATTATATTTACAGGTTTGAGGAAGTAAAACATAATGACCACAGAAACACTATGTAGTCCTAATGTATGTCATCTGTCTAATGCCCTGAAGAAAAAGATACCATATTCTATATATTTAAATGAGCTTCTTCAATAAGGTAGCTGTTTTGTTGTTCTAAATTTTGAAAAATCACAGGAGGTATGTTCACAAAACCCATTAACAAATAAGGTTTGTGCTCACACTTCCTGCACACTGTTTTGAAAATTGATCCCTAAGGGCCTAATTAGCTATTATGAACTTTTCCTACTGAAAATGGAAAATGAACTTTTAATCTTAAAATAACTCAGCAACCAAAATCTTCCAGAAGATTTAATCTCTCTTATTCAGTATCTTACCTCAGTATTAAGCAAATCCCACAGGGCTCAATCCCAGCATCCAGTGAAAGGACCACATAGATTCTCCCCACCAGATATCAGTATTTGTATCTGCACAAAAAGCTGCAAATTTAGCATGTCTTAATCCTGCTAGATGCTAAGTCCTCTTGACTCATGTTGAAATTAGAAATGAAAAGGGAGAAGCTGGACCCTTCAAAAGAATGAACTGAAAGTGTAGATGCTTGTGTACACACTGAAATAAAAGAAGGCCGCAGTGAGTATGAGGAGCATGCAGGAAAGGTCTGGTGTGATTATAAAGACTTGGAAGTCTCATTTTAAGACCTCCATGATGGCAGGAATGGGCATCTTAATTATTTTCCTCTCTCAAGCATGCTACTAATTTGTTCACAGCATTTATCAAGCAAGTGCTCAGCTCCACATAAAACACAGAGTAGGACAAGGGATGTCCCCCTCTGAAATGTTTTGGGGGGAGAGGGGAGTACTTCTTGTTAAAATATTACTAAATATGCTTGGGACACTATTTTTCTTGGTCTTCAATATCGGCTTACTCTGTCCAGCTCACACTTTTACTTTGTCCTGTTAAACTGTGAAGTGGCATGTAGTAATTCTTTCCACAAAGATCAGAATTTTTACCCTTCACAGATACCATCTACACCCTTGCAGGTGGAATCCTTCGATTATGGGCTCTTTTAAATCAGTTAGAATTTTACCAAGAGACCTAGAAACTCAATTATCTGTCTGACATATGTTGGGCTTTGGAATGTTTAGTCCTTACTCAGAACCGAAAGAAAATTAAAAACATGTTATTAAAAACCAAGAATGAGATTAATACAGTGCTTAAGTCGGACATTATACTTTTCAGAAAACAAATAAACAGTAAATTTACATTGTGATTCAGACTCCTCAAAAGTTACTCGAGCATTTTCAAACTATTGTAGAATCAAAATAGTTAACAACAACTTGTTCATGAAGAAAAAAAAAAAACCAAACAAGCTATTCCATTCTGTAGAAAGTTAAATGAAAAGTTTTGGCCTTAATGATGTTTAAAAAAATCTGAAAACAGAATCTGCCAAAAATTATATCTTTCCTAGAAATGTTTTATTTTCAACAAATCATCATTTTACATAAAAACTATCTTTTGGGAAATTTTAAATGAACAAAATTATTTGAAGCACATCTAGTGTGATATGAAGAAATATTATCTCCTAGCTTTATCTGAAGGTGAAAGACTGTTCCCTATAAGAGGATGGATTCAAGAAATGTTATATCACAGTTTGAAAACTATAGAAAGCAGTGCAATCATTTTGAAGGCTAAGCCTGTGTGTTGACCAACAAGTTGATCAGGAGAATATTAGAGAAAGAGAAAAATGAAAGTATTTTGAGGGTTTAACTAGAAAGAAAGCAGCAGCTGAAGTGGTAGATAGACTGTAGATTTTATATCATGATTTTAGTTAAACAAAAGCCTTGTGAAACAGACATTCTTAGTGACAACTAAAGACATTCAATGATTAATTACTTTTAACAGTAATGCAAATGTTCAAAGAATAAATGGCAGTGGGGTTTTTTTCCCCTAATCACACACAAAATAAAACCTAAGATTAGCAGTGAGGTAGCATAAGCATGTCACTACAGAATGCAAATGAGTTACATATGATCACCCAAATATGAGTATCTCACGCTAAGCATATCACCACAACTTACTCTTTTTTTATTAAATCACATTAAAATGAAGAAGAGCCATTCTGAGTGCAAGTATTATTGAGTTAGGTTAAAAGACTATGGCAAAACAGCACTGAAGCATAATTCACTGCCAATTCATTTCCATTGTTGACTCATCCATAATAGATATAAATCTGGTAGTTTGGAATACTGATTTCAAAAGGAACTCTGTGTTCATTTGTAAAAAAACACTTAGAAAAAAATCAGTGATAAAGACATGTTTTCTCTTGGTTTCCTGATAATTAATGTTTCTCCTACATATCACCCAAGCTAAATTTATCTCTTGGTATTTTCACTGATTTCAACACAGTTCAGGCATGATGAACTTCAGCATTTTTCTGTTTTATAAGGAATTTTTTTTTAATGCCGATGCTGTATGATATTATTACTGTGGGAAGTAACAAGCAAAGTAGACTGAGAGATAACACAACCATAGTGCAGAATCATATGAACTATTAGCAATAAAGTTGTAAAGGGCAGTCTGGTTTTCCTGATGGAAATCCGTATCACATAAGATACAATGAAAAAACATTTTATTAGATTTTGCATATTTTTCAGTTCAATTTCAGATTCTAACTTCACATTTTACAGTCTCCTAACTAGCAGGGGTTTTAAATAACTTGCACTTACTGTGTATTTTGCAATTATAATAAGGTCCGACAATTATACAGAGAGATTTTTTGTCATTTATTTCTAATTTGATACTTTCCCAAAAGCATGAAATCCAAATAAAGGTTTTCGTATTCTACAAGAAGGGTAAAGGGTGCAAAAAGCTATTTATAAGTAGGCAAAAATGATCAGAGTCTCTTACCAACCTGCTGTCAGTTTAAGAATGTGAGTGTGTGGTATGGAAATCTATATCAGTATACAACAGTGAAAACCTGAGTAAATGTCAGCAGTGCTTCACAAAAAAAGAGATTAAAATTATGTTAAATATTAGTTAAGAATGGATCTCGTGATATCTCAGACCTGTTGCTATTCTGGGGGATGAAAACCAAAGATTTTAATTGCGGGCTGTTCCCAGTATGCTCCAACCTCTGGGGCAACAGGAGCTGGCTCCAGATTTAGGGTGCCCGAGATGTGCAGAAAGCCAGCCTACCCCTTTCCACTCACCTCATTCGACACAAGTGTGCCTTTTCTCCTTTTTCCTTCACTGAGTGCTCTTACCATTTCCCACGCACATTACTGTCATCACAAATTTATCCACTACAGGAACTACCACCCCATGCCAAACTAGTATCCCCCCGGCGCTTGTGCAAAGAATAGCTTCCAAATTTATTTAACTACACTTTTACTGAGATGAGGACTGACAGTGCCATTACTGACCCGAGAGGGTGGCAGTGGATCAGAGTGGCTACAGAGATGGGAGCTGCTTGAACCTCTGTACTCCACCTCTTCCCTCATTCTTGAAATAAACAATAACATTTTAAAATAACTTTATACCTGTGATGAGAGAGACAGTATGTGGGCAGTTACCGAAGGAGAGGCACAGTTAGACTTTGGCACAGCCCCGCAACAAACTCACCTCCGGACACAGCTGAGCCCATCAGCCAAGCTGCTGGCATCTCTGACAAAACATACCTAAGGAAGGGCAAAACACCCTGGTGTGTGAGCAATGAGAAAAAAAAATGTATGAGAAACAACCCTTTGAGAACCAAGGTGAGAGAAAGAGGGGAAGGAGGTCCTCCGCATGCTGGAACAGATATCCACACTGCAGCCTGTGGAGAACCCCACACTGGAGCAAGTGGACATTCCCTGAAGGATTTGTGGCCCATGGAGAATCCGCACAGGAGAAGGTTTATCCTGAAGGACTCCCACATTAATTGAAAATAAATTACATTTATTTTCCCCAAATCAGGTCTGGTTTACCCATGATAATAATTGGTAAGCCACTTTCCATCATCTGTCAGCAGCTCTGGGTATCCATGGAGGTTCCAGTTGACTGGAAGCTAGAAAATGTGACACCCAGCTACAAGAAGGGCTGGAAGGAGGATCTGGGGAACTACAGGCCTGTCAGTCTGACCTCAGTGCTGGGAAAGGTTATGGAACAGATCATCTTGAGTGCCATCATGCAGCACATACAGGACAACCCGGTGATCAGGCCCGGTCAGCATGGCTTTATGAAAGGCAGGTCCTGCTTGACTGACCTAATCTCCTCCAATGACAAGGTGACCCAATTAGTGTCCGAGGGTAAGGCTGTGATGCTGTCAACCTAGACTTTAGTAAAGCCTCTGACACCATTTCCCTCAGCATTCTCCTGGAGAAACAGGCTGCTCATGGCTTAGATGGGTTAGCTCTTCGCTGGGTAAAAAACTGGATGGATTGCCAGGCTCAAATAACTGTGGGGAATGGAGTTGGTGGCCGGTCACAAGTGGTGTTCCCCAGGGCTCAGTACTGGGGCCAGGCCTGCTTAAAAACTTTATCGATGACCTGTGCAAGGGTTGCACCCTCAGTAAGTTCGCAGATGACAGCACGTTGGGTGGGAGTGTTGGTCTGCCTGAGGGTAGGAAGGCTCTACAGAGAGATCTGGACAGGCTGGATCAATGGGCCGAGGCCAACTGTGTGAGGTTCAACAAGGGCAAGTGCTGGGTCCTGCAGCTGGGTCACAACAATCCCCTGCAATGCTACAGGCCTGGGGACAAGTGACTGGTAAACTGACCGGCAGAAAAGGACCTGGGGGTGTTGGCTGACAGGTGGCTGAACATGAGCCAGCAGTGTACGCAGGTAGCCAAGAAGACCAGTAACATCCTGGCCTGCATCAGAAGTAGTGTGGCCAGCAGGACTAGGGAAGGGATTGTCCCCCTGCCCTGGGCACTGGTGAGGCCACACCTCAAATCCTGTGTTCAGCTTTGGGCCCCTCACTGCAAGAAAGACACTGAGGGGCTGGAGCGTGTCCAGACAAGGGAAACGGAGCTGGGGGAGGGTCTGGAGCACAAGTCCTGTGAGGAATCTGGGGTTATTTAGCCTGGAGAAGAGAAGGCTCAGAGGAGACCTTATTGAACTCTACAGCTACCTGAAAGGAGAGTGAAGAGAGTAGGGTGTCAGTCTCTTCTCCCAAGTGACAAGTGATAGGACAAGGGGAAATGGCCTCAAGTTGTGCCAGGGGAGGTTTAGATTGGATATTAGGAAAAAAATCTTCACTGAAAGAGTTGCCAGGCATTGGAACAGGCTACCAAGGGATGTGGTTGAGTCACTATCCCTGGAGGTATTAAGAGACAAGGTGCTTAGGCACATGGTTCAGTAGTGGACTTAGCAGTGCTAGATCAAGGGTTGGAACTGATCTTAAAGGTCTTTTCCAACCTAAAAGATTCTATGATTCTATGAATTTAAAATATCTTTTGGAAAATATTTTGAATAGCCCAAATAACTTGAGATAAAAGAGGAGGAGTTATCTTTAAGACCTTAACAGTTTTGTCTACCATGACTAAACAGTTATTTCCTTAGATCTACAGTATTTCAAAAATACTATATTACTACCTAAGGCTTTGGATAGTTGCCCCATCTTGTTACTGTAGCAATCTGAATAAATGAAGAATGAACCTGCCCTTTAATGATTAAACAAAGTATGTTTAGGAATGAAAATTAAGTACCAAGGTAGTCTTAAAAAAAAAATCCATCTGTTCGCAATGGATTGCAGTAGTGCCAAGCTTCTAGCTCTGGAAGCTTGAAGCTTCCATAGTTACAGCCTATCCAACAGGCTGTAACTTAGGGAATAAAACTGCACTCCAGTCCCTTACTCTTCTCTAATTTTTCCCACCATTTGAATTGCCTTTGGAAAAGTCTTATGCATAGAACATAGAGGATAAAGGTGCACTGCATGTATGTGCGCCCACAGGACATAGAAATAAGAAGTAACTCAGTTTGCCTTCAGGAGACACCCACCTCTAAAGTAGGGCCACTGTTTCTGGCTATGGCAAAACAGTCAGTAAGTAAAATTTTTATTCGAGAGACATCTGTTATTGTGGTCTGTTGTCTGGGGTAAGGGAGGATTGCTTTTCTTCGGGGGCGGTGGGTTTTGTCATACATTTAGTTGGGAATGTGTATGTTTAGCGTAGACTGCATATTGTGTGTGAACCAGGGTACCGTGAAGAAAGGTAAACTCAGTAGTCATGTATCGTAGTTATAAGGACTCATTATTACAAATTATATGGCATCCAAAACCTAAATTATAGAGGAAAGTATAAATTCAAACAAATCAGTTTTACTTCTAGAAAAATTTCATCAGTATACAAATTATTCACTTATATAGGTATACATCATCTCCAAGGACTCAGAAACGGATTCAGGTACTTGTTAAACAATAAGCATAATTGGTAGCTTTCACTGTTTCCCTTAGCATTTTGAAATAAATCACCTGACAACAAAAAATGCAAGGCTATTAACACCTTGACCTGCTCAGCAATTGTTTGTCCTCCCTAAAGTCAGGATGCAATACAAGCTATCGAAAGATCACACTGTTCTCTTATTATCCTTTTACTGATGCAAGAAATGTGCCAAATGCTGCATTCCAGAGTTGTCATCCAAAGTGAGACAAGGTCTTTAATACATGACGTCTGGCTTCCTGCCTCTTTTCCTATGCTGTCTGAATAGCAGATGGACCTCAATGCCAGAAGTATGTCTAAGTCAATGGATCAAGCAACATCCCCTTAGAAATTATGCACTGGTTAGCACATGCCCTCCAAAACTGAAGCAGCCTCCTGCAGAGCAGAGGGGAATATTATTTGTAGTTCTAGACCTGAGCATTAATCACAACAAGGTCAGACACACAAGCAAACCCTATACATTTGAATGATTCAAAGCTATCAAAATGAGCTTGTAACAGTATGTTTTTACTATGGCTATCCATGCTTTCCCTTATATAGTGTGTCACACTTGCAGGCTTGTTTTATCTTTGAATACAAGTCCTTGCTAGCAGTAATGGGTTTTCCCCATATGATTTTACAGCATCTCCCACCAGGAATTTGTAACGCTGACTGGGCAGGTGGGTCGCCACCTGTAAATTTGGGTTGTACACCACAACAGGATGTAAGCAATACAGCAACCATCCTCAGTAAAGGTCACCTGAAAGCTCTTTATAAAAGAATTCCAAGTAAAATTTTATTTATAAAATTTCAGGTTTGGATAGAACAATTTTTTCTCACTAAATATTCCCTCAATTCAGACAAAAACAGAAGAATTTTTTCCCCAAATGTCCATTCAAATACCAATCACTAACTGAAAACAAGCACAGATGGAATTGTTTGAGTAGCTGCAGCCAACTCTCCTTGCATTTTAATATGCATGAACGAAGTACATACCTCATGCACTTGAGAGTGATACAGAACGGCAGCATCAAACACCTAGTATGGTTTGGTAACTTGGAAATACAGAATCTCACAATCATCTATCAATACCATATATTTTGTTTGAATATTGTGAATAATAAGTGCACTGTGTCACCAGAATTAGTACTCAGCCCCCAGGAAAAAAGGTAATTTTGGTTGCTGAAGGACTGATTGAGGGGATCAGTAACCATAAAACACAACCAAAACCAGTCTATTTGACTACTCTTAACATCACATAATGTGAATAAATGGTCTTAACATAGTTCTCAAGGTGCAAGAGCCTACGCCATAAAACTGTTAGCATTAATTGATACTTTTAGTCTCAGCAGAAAGGTCATGCAATGGGAATGATACCAGATCTGAAGCACATCACAGACGCCTGAAGCTTATACATATCCTGCCTTCGCTGTGCCCTGCCTTCGCTACAGATTTTATTCTTAAAGGCTGTTAATTTGGAATTTTCTGTGAGCATTAAAATTTAATTTGCTAGCATCTTCTACCTGTGAATCTAAAAAATAGAAATTTGGAAGGAATTTAATGATTTTCTAATCATTAAAATTTACTGTTGGCTTCTACTGCTAAAGGAAAGTATAACCAACAGAGAGTGGGAGGAGGATGAGTAATCCTGGCACCTCTTCTATATTTCAAGTGCCTACATCCTTGCTTGTTTCCCTAGCTGTCGCATAAATTTAGGAATTTATTGTTTTCAAAGGTATACACCAACAGTATATATACAGCACAGTATATACATCAACTGTTGAACTGTGTGAGCAACATAAACAAAAGGCCAGGTTCTTCTCTGGTGCCCCTGCATGCAACCTGACATGCTGTCAGAAATCTGAATCCCACCCAACAGAAGCATCAGTCATTTGTGACATTAATTTACAACAAGATTATTTTGTTATTCTAAATATTTCCCCAAAAAAAAAGGGAAGCCTGGGAGTGGTGCCGGCAGGAACTGGATATAGATTTCAGGATCCCTCCTCCTCTCCCTTTGGAAGGCTGCAGCCTGCACACACATGCATGTTCATGCACCCTCCGTGTGGGCAGCAGCTCCCACCCATGGAGCAGCCCTCCCTTCATACAACAACCCCCCCTTGCCCTTCATCTTCCCTCCCCAGTGCCGCCAGCCTGGTGAAGGGGAGCCCACTGGACCCAGGGGGGAACACAGACAGTGTTCGGCCTGGCTGCTGTTGGGCATAGGGAGGGAAAAGAAATGGCAATATAAAGAATGCTCTTCTGATTGGGATGGAAGGTAAGAGACTGCTAGGAATTAGGAGAAGCTGGGGACAAGGCTACCACCGAGCTGAGCAAGCACCACTTCCCCCAGCCCTGGGGTTCTGACCCGCAGTGATGGCAGCAGCAGCAGGAAGCCTGACCTGTGCCTGTGCAGCCAGGCTCTTCTATACAAATACCACAAAGCTGCATTAAGCCTTCTGTTTGACACGTTGTAGGCTTTCCCTCTGGGTCTGCTGAACATTACATCAACCTGTGCATTTTCAGAAAGCCAAGTCCTCTGGAAGGAGAATGCTACTGCATTTGGCCCTTCCTACCACTGAAGACGTGTGGCCTGCTGAAAAGTCTGCTCTGCCCTCCTCCCTAGGCAAGGACCTGCAGCTGGCACCTCCAGAAATGTCTGAGATGCAGATTAGACATGAGGAGCATTCAACAAAAAGCTTCTGAGAGCGGAATGCAAACTCGATAGCAATTCTCATACTCTGTTGTTTAGTTTCCCCTGTATAAAGTAGATATAAACTTCAAATGTGATAATCAGTATTGTGACATGGGTATTGAAAGACACTTTCATGCTTTCTTGCAAAAAGGGAGCAGGTGGTAATTCATATTCCAGGAGGTTGTTTATTAGCTTTGAACGGTCACGTGAACTGTTCGTAAATGACCTTCAGATGCCGTCATCAAAAAATTCAGAGGACAGTGCTTGAAAAAGTGAGTCATCTTAAAAAGATAATTAATGTGTTCTATACATTATCTTCTGATTATTATTTTCCAAACTTCAGAGGCATTAAAATATTAATTAATCCTAGAATTGCTTTATATGTAAATAAGCATTTTTCAGTACATTTCTTATCTCTTAAAAAAAAAACACAGTAGAAGTTGATTCATTGCAACCAACACTTCCACTGAACAAGCAGTTCCTTCTCCCTCTGTCCATTGCCAATTTTTTGACAGCTTTCCTTTTACTTTTTCAATTTTATTTTATGCTAGATTAGTTCCAGTGCATGACACAGCCATCAGACGTTTGTACTACCCCACAGAAGTGGAGAAGAGACATGTATTGCTGTTTAAATGGCAGTGGCACACTGACACACATGGCACTCCAGCCTCAGCAATCAAATAGTAGCTTAATTGAAGAGACTAATATCCAGGCAGCATATCTCCAGTGATCTTAACTGACGTTAACTTCCAGCCCTCACACCTCCCTCCCCACTACCCAGAAAAAATATTACTTTAAGAAATAGTGACTTCGGGCAGAGCCAGAATACAAACTCTTTAGTTCTGGAAGTAGCAATAAGCAACAACGTGACAGAAGCATTGCTTTAGCTTATATACACCCAGCTTCCTTAACCCAAATCGTGAAGACTTCTTCCTGTAACCTTTGACAGCCAGAATCATGGAGTAACTTGCCCATTTTCTGTAGTCAGCCCTAAGCCTATGCTGTCAAGCTTTATCCACTGAAAAATAAATCTCTAACTTAGAGGTTTTTGGTTCTTTTTGGTTTTCTTTTGGTTGGTTGGGTTTTGGGTTTTTTTTTTAATTTCTTAATTTTTTTTTCTTTTTTAAATTAGGATGCACATATAATGGTTTCATAACAAAAAGTCTGCAGCTAATACACATCACTATCAGTCTTCACAAGGGATATGCATATGTCTGCACATGAAACTGTGTCCTATAGATGGATTACAGCTTCATACTGCTTTGTTTTAGGATAATAATCATAACTGCTATAACTACAAGGACAAGAATTGGCCTATTAAAATAAATGCACTCTACTATAAATGCCAGTGTCACACCAGCAAGGTCTGCATAAAATACAAAACTGCTGACAAGAAGGGTTAAGCAACTAAAATATATCAATGCTAAGTCTCAACATAATTGTTTAAATGTCAGGTGAACCTTAGAGAACTGCCTTTCCAAATCTTAAAACTAAATATGATTAATAGAAAAAAAAAGTTAAATATCAATCTCTAGACACAGCATAATGTTTTAAAAGGCCGGTCTTAGAGATAATTAACTAAGGATCCATTTGAGAAAGGTTATAAGACTCAAGTAGCACAGTCAACATTTTGAATGTTATTAATCCTAAGATTTTAAGCTATTTAAACATTTAGATCTCATTTAAATAACCTCCTTTATATGTGATTTACCATATTAACAAGGTCATTTGACAACAATTTTACACAACTGATGTAAATTACATGTAGATGGCAAATGAAACTCTACTTCCAATCTACTATGCGATTAAAGCCAAAAGAAAATAGAAAGACTGACTCCCCAAATACATTAAAAGCCAAAGCCTGATATTCTCATGGTATCCCCGGACCACATAACAGTGTCTCGCAGTCCTGAACAGGTATTTGTTAATAGCTGAGTATGATTTGTAACTGAGCCTGTCAACATACATGCATGCACAGGCATGAATGCATATGTAAATACATAAAAAATAATTATAAAATCATTAGCAGTTTACAATGTTAATTATTTGAAAATCACATTTGTGCAAGCTGAATTTAGTCATCCATGATAACCTCTTTAACAGTATGATCACAGGAACTAAAAGCTAGTGAGTCCCCTAACTCTGCATTCAATGCACAGCATGGATGGAAATAATTTATAAAAAGCTTTTCAAGTTTTTAGTTCTCTATTTTCTATATGTAGTTAACGGTATTATTAGTGGCATGCTCCTCAAACACTGTTCTAAAAACAGAAACGTAATTCACACATTTCCACTATGTGATGGCTTCCCAAATATCAATTTATTTTTCCAACCTTTCACCCCTCTAAAATGACAGGGATGTGTTTGGTGTTACAGACATTTTAAAGAGGGGTTACTGGATCATAGTGAGTTTAAGGTCAAAAGTATCAATTGATTTTGCATGTCAAGTTTGAGAGGTGGCTACAAACTGTTTTTTCAGCATTCCTAGCATGAGACATCACTTTCCATGTTTAAAGTATGGCTTTATTGACTATGGGTTTAGCTCTGTTTTGCCAACACTGCACATAAGACACCAGAGAAATGAAGAACCTTGAAAGAGACTGAGAAAAGTTGGGTTGAAGTAATTTGACAGCATGAAATATCATTCCTTCTTATAGTTAAGAATAAACTCCAGTTTCCCAATGCAAAATCAGCTGCATTCATAGTGGGACCTTCCTTTACTTTGCTGTAATCTTGACTCATTCAAAATTCCCCAGTGGCAATGCATAAAAGCTCCCAGGATGAGTAATGGCCTTCCTTCTCATATTAACCCACAGAACAGTTCCACCCTGTGCACCAACTGGGATGAGATCCTGAGAAAAAAGTTGGATTGATCAATGACTTTCATCTGGATCATCGTAACTGGGCACAAGAAGTTAGTCAAGAATCTGGCCCCCAAAAACAACCCAGCTGGCTTGCAGCCTTGCCCATGTCACGTCAGAAATACACAGATTTCTTGCTTTTCTCACAAATGCTGCAGTCCCTCCCCTTCTCCAGCGTTACCAATGGAAGATGCTATCTAGATCTGAATAGACTAGCAAGTATTAGGCAATCCAGATCACTGGTCAATTTGTGTAAAATAAAGTGATTTTAAACAGATTACACATTGTATAGGTGTATATAGCTGGCACTAAGAAACAGGATTCAGAGAAAAAAAGGAAAAAGTGTTTGGAAGAGAAACAAATGTAGGGAAGGTTTCCTAGTGCTTTGAGGAGTATCAACAGGAATGGTTCAAGTCATCACAGTTATTATTAACAGGACTTAAGAAAGCAAATTGCTGCCCCCAAAAATGGCCAGAATCATCGAAAAACTGAACGAAAAGAGAATAAAATGAGGGAAGATCCAGACTAGCAGTCTACATCAGAGATTTCACTCTGAAAACCGTAATGTCCCTAGAACCTTACAATCAAAGCAAAGTGCCGAAAAATTGCATAGAAAAGATGACATACAGTTGCACTTCTCAAAAAGTCAGTAAGTCAGACCCTGTCAGTACATCATAGTAAACACAGAGCAAATGTGGGTCTGAATTAAAACTCCTGACACGGTGCATGCTGCAGAGTAAATGGTGATGGCCATTTAATAAAAATAACATAAAATTGCAAATATAAGCTAGTAGGCATGTTCTTTATAGGAAAAAAATATGATCTTCTCCTTTTGCAAATCACAGGAAAACAAGTGCAGAGTAGCTGAAGTAGTTGAACCATGAAACTTTCCCTTGATTAATCAAGAGAAACAGCTTTCTTAAATAGAGCCTGTATTCCTGCAATTGCTTACTCAGGGCTTCTAATCAGACAATGAGCTTAATTCAAACCAACTGCGGAGTTCTCAATTTTATGTTTTGTTTTGGTTTGTTCTGTTTTGTTTTTAATTGGATTTCAGGGGAAATGCTCTAAGACAAAATCAGAAGGTTCTTGGTTTTAGGTTCAGTTACTTTTCAGAGATGCAGGTCAAACCTTTCTAATTCTTTTTGTTCCTTTGGTTGCCTGCCATGTAAGCGTAAGAAGTACCCAGGTAAGACAGAAAGGTTGACATTCACCCAAATACAAAACCCAGATGCTATACAAATAAACCATCAAAACAGAATGTTTAATCCCCATTCTGGTCACCAGGGTATTGGGTTTGTGTGGTGGGGAGTTTTGGCAGCTGGGAAGGGGCTACAGGGATGGGTCCTGTGAGAAGCTTCAAAGAGAAGCTCCCCTGGGTGCAATTCGGACCCGGCGCTGGCCATGTCCAAACCAGTCAGTGCCTCTGTGATTAATATATTTAAGAGGGGAAGACAAAAGGAATCTGGACTGGAGAAAGGAGTGGGGTGTGAGAGAGACAGCCAGACAGACACCCAGGTAGGTAAGGAAAGGTGGGGAGGAGGTGGCAGGAGCAGAGGTTCCCCTGCAGCCCGTGATGAGAGGGCAGGCTGTGCCCCTGCAGCCATGGAGGGTCACAGGGGAGCAGAGACCACCCTGCATCCTGGGGAGGACCCCACGCTGGAGCAGGGGCAGAGTGTGAGGAGCCCTCACTCTGAGAGGAAGAAGTGGCAGAGACAGCGTGTCATGGACTGACCACAACCCCCATTCCCCATCCCCCTGTGCTGCTGGCGCAGAGGAGGTAGAGATATGGGGAGCAGAGCTGGGAAGGGTCAGGGGAAAGTTTTTAAGATCTGGTTTCTTATCTCTCATTATCCTACTCTGATTTCATTTGTAACAAATTAAATTGATTTGGTTTTTCCCCCTCATCTGTTTTGCCCATGACCATAACTGGTGAGTGATCCCTCCCTGTCCTTGTCATGACAAGGACATTGTCATGACCCACGAGACTTTTCTTATATTTTCAGTTTCCCACCCTACCACGGGGAGGAGTGAGCAGCTTGGAGGAGCTTAGTTGCTGGCTGGACCTAAACCACAACAACATGCAAAAGGGTGAACTCAAGGTGTTTCATAACACTAAGTGCACTAATATGCACTGATCATCATTATGTCAGCTCATCTGATATAATACTACAGACAAAAATGTAGACTTCTGTCTTACTTCTCTCTATATATACTGCAGGAGGTAAGAAAACTAAAATTTGAAAATGGGATAAGTGTCCAAGAGGAAAACGGACAGGGAAGAAAGGATGATGATCTATTTAAATACTAGTGTAATATTTTTTAAATTGTCTTAGAAGGTAGATCTAAGCAAAGCAAAGCTTTTGCAGATTGCCATCCAGTATCGCACTCACTTGCTTTCACTTGACTCTATGAAGCTAAAGCTCTTGCTTTATTTATTAGCAGTGAGAGATCTTTTCCTTCAGAGTGCAGTCCCAGAACAAAAGGTGAAAAAAAAAAAAATCACTTAAGGAGCCTTCACTGCTTATCACTACAGCTGAGCATCTAATTCATTTAGGTGATATGAGAAATGACATTCTGGCTTTTGCCTACAAACCCGTTCAAATTTCACTAGTTTTGACTTCAGGCAATCTTGAATATTCAGTGTGATACATCATCAAGGTGTAACCACAATGAACCAAAGTATTTGCACTTTCAAGTAAGTGAATTCTCTTGCTCTTTCAGTGTAGTAAAATGTTTCCACAAGTCACATTGTGCTGATTTATTCCTAAATGCAAAACTTCCCAAGTAGTTGGTCCCTGTCCAAGAGACTATGCAGACTAGAAAACTATACCCTGTATCACTGGACCAGAATTTTTCAAGATACTCAGTTAATCTTCATTCCTTGACTAGGCAAAGGAATGACAAAGGAAAAATGGGTCCTACTAGTAGCCATTTAGGGTTCTCCACATATACTCCAAATCTTATCTCCCTCTCTCTGCTGGGAAGCAGCAATGCCTGAAATGCCAGAGGACCAGTTGGTATCTATAATCTTTTTAATTCTTCCCCAAATCTGAGTAGCTCTTTTATTTTAGGGATACAGACTTAGTTTTGCTCAACATGTAGGTAAATGACTTAAGAAAGAGGGAAATATTTGTGACTACTATTTAACGCTAGAAAAGAGAAATTCTTACTCTCACCATTCTACTGCAGGTTGGCTATCTCTGGGATCTTTGCCAACGTGCAGGACTACACTTATATGTGACATAGCCTTGTGTTTCAAACAGATTAGTAGCCAGAATAGAAGCATCTGGTGTTGGCTGTGCAGAACCACTCTTCATAATTAGTTTAATATTTTATACCAGCACATATTTCATGTGTCTTAGCCTACTAATCCACCATTATACTCCGTGATGTTACTGATCTGTATTCCTCATTCATGCATTCACTGTGCCTGAAGGACATCAGTTTTATTGGTTAGTGTCCACAGCCTTTGCCTGATGGAGATGGAGCAATGTAGACTGACCATGTGACATAATAAATCCATAGGGATTAGTGATGATGTATATCATTTTCATGCTTGTGAGAACACTGACACTGTAGTATTACTCATTGATAATGATCCATCTTTCCAGCATCTGCACTTCATTTCTGTGGAATATTTCTCTACATCAGCATTTCCCACTAACTAGAACAACTGATTTTTTTTTTCCCCCCAATTTTCTCCTTTTATTTTCAAAGTTGCAAACAATTTGGAGGCTGCTAAATAGCTCTATCTTTGGCCAGCAGCTTCAGCATATTGACCAATATTCCTTTGGCTTCACGTCTGCCTGTATCCCAGCTTTCATTTTACACTTGATACGCTATGAGTCTCTCTCTGCATATGTGACCATGTGGGGTTTGATGATAGCACTTTACCAATTACTGCTCACAGCTGCAGATCTTTCCCAATGGCATTTTCTTGATGCATAGCATTTTCTGCCCTTTTTCAGGGCATGCCTCACACTAGTTGTGTTGCAAACATGTTATTGGGAGAAGTAACCGGCATGACATCCCTATTTTGGCTAATATTACTGCAGATCTTTGCCAGTTGCATGACTTTTATTTACAGCAATAGGGTTATATGTCCTAGAGGTCAAGAAGAGGTATGAGAAAGACAGGAATGATTTGTAAGCAATACCTGTCTGATGAACTGGAATTGCCAGTGCTGACTTTACAGAGAAGCATCATTGAAAGCAGCAGAAGAGCCTGAGCTTTTCTGAATTTACCAGCCTGCTATTTTTACAGTTGTCTGCAAGGATGCTCCAAAGCCACTAGATGAAGTGTATGGGGGAAATGTCAGGAGTTGGCCTTGACTGATTTCTGCCAAAGAATTCAAAGTGTTTAAGGACAGTGAGGGCAGATCTTCAGAGCTTGTGAAGAGATAGCACTCCTCTGCCTCTCCCAGCTTGAGTCATCACTCAGTCCTCTTCTGCTCCTCACATCCAGACTGCATAGAGATCTTGACTCCCTGCTTCTGAGAAGATTTATATTATCTGTTGCCAGCCATTTCTTTAGGGTATAGCTGGAAGTTTAACACAAGGGACACAACATATGTTGTCCCTGACTTTCCAGCCTACCCATGAACAGGGAAGGCAAAGCTATAACCTGGTATCTGGTTTTTAATCCTTCCAATAGTCAGACATCTTTATCTATTTACACCTGCAAAGCCCATGTTTTCTCCCGCCAGAGGAACCGTAATTCTGTCTATGTCTCTAAGCAAGTTGTAGAGGCATGTGTGGAAGAGCTCTCTGAATATGTAAGGTGAAAGAACACAGAAGAAATGCATAAATGGTCTGAGTTTTCATAATGAAGCATTAAGAGTGCAGGGTGTGATGTAATGCATAAATTCACAAAGAAGAAAAGCCATTGTTATAGAAAATATGGATATGCAAAAATAAAATTGTCAGAAAGTTTTATTCTGTCAGTTATATAAGACCACTGACAGATATGTTATGGGAGAAAATGCTTCGCTAATATAGTTAATGTGGCATTATCCCAGATGTATCTAAATTGCTTTCATTATTCTACACCACACAGCCTGAATGCTCCTATTTTGCTGTGTTCTTGTCTGTTTAGGTTGCTTTTAACTAGAAGTCTGAGTCTAAGAAATACAAATGAAATTCTCAAACACATGTAGATGTTATATAAGCAGGTGTCTCAGTCTTCTCTTGCTAACAAATAAGAATATTTTTATATTGGCTGGATTTGAAGAATCATTTAGATAGTTATGTGCAGTCCATTCAAGGTAGCTGGTGGTTCTCATTGTTCAGTATCTGAGTTTTTCTAAGACTAAGATGTGTATTTTATAGTAGCAAGGGAAGTAATGAGCTTCTATGAATCCCCCTTTAAGTACATTACACAAGTTCAAATACATCTAACCTACAGTGGGATAAAAATTTTCTGTCCCATTTTGTTTCAACTCTGGTGCTTCCTTTTTCATTTTCATAGTAATTTTGTTTCAGCTGAAGCTATTGTGTTCAAACCTATGCACGAGGTGGTACAAAAGCTCTAGGAGACATAAGGCAGAAAGAATAAGTTATAGCTCAGAAAACAAGTAGAAGCATCTGTGCTTCAGCCTGAATGGATGAGGAGTCTGTTCAAATGGTATATGGCAAATCCTATCTGCTTGCAAGCTCGTTTAACCTCTAATAATAAATCTGCTCAGGGTCTGGAGCAATGGAAGGACACACTAAAAATCCAATAAATTCAGATAGAATGTAAAATTGGGTCTTTACAAATGTTCATAGCCAATATTTTGCAGAAGTGAGTGACTCCAGATCGCTCACTGTTTGGTGTTTATAGTCCAGCTCCAGAGATGCACAAAATACTTCTAAGCGAGCCACCAGCTGAGAGGGGAGTCACTAGTGGAAGAAGTGTTTCTCCTTTTCCCTGTCTGCCCAGTTCCTTTGCATGGAGATCCGAGAGCTGGAAAGCAAGACTGAAACTGGCTCAACATCTGCTCTAGTGAAGGGGAAACACTGTGCTAGTACCTCTTTAGAGAGACAAACTGGGAACGAGACAACAAGAGAGACAGTAGTAGGCTGCTGCTAGGCTGTTTTCCCTACTAGTTTTTAAATTCATTTTAGCATCTAAACCCAAAAAACCAATCCTCTGACATGTTGCCTTTGAGGCTGCCTCCTTGCTACAGCATGCCTGATGGTATATAGCTCAGTCATTTACTTAGTGCCAAAATTGGGCCAGTTTGCCACATATTAAGTCGAGTGTCTTCACCTATGTTACAGCAGAAACCTTGATAGGGTTGAAAAAGGCAAAACAATCACTACAGTATATTTATTTAGAGATAGAAACAAATACTGACCAGTTTCAGTACACTAGCATATTCTCCATGTTTCCAATCTTGGTGTGAACATCAAACTTCAAGTGAACTCTAAATAAGTGATAAGGAATTTTAAGAAAAAAGTAGAATGCTGTGACAGAGGAGTAAGAAATGGATCCAGTAGAACTGCAGATACGGCAAACAGAAGAGCGAAAGATGTAAGAATAGGCAAAAGGCAATTTATGAAGAACCATAATAATGATCTTATTAACCAGGTCAGATTACTTATTTTGGTTGCAGCACCTTACCACCCATGGTTAATAGATGAGGTCTGATCCACCACAAGTAAAAACATATAACCTTTCTTTGGGTATTTTTAATGCAAAGTTTCAATTATCTTGTTCTTTACCTGAAAGACTGTAGCCTTAGTTCAGTTATTTATCTTACTCATCTTTGTGCACTCATTAAAGTGAAACACAGGTAAATCGATGTAGTGGCATCCCATAATGTCAGCTGAAGAGTGAGGAAGGATAATAGGCCCTTTTACACTCTCTGTCTCAAATCCCCATATATGCATCTATGGATGATACAGTGGTTAGTTGTCTCCTTAAATAATAAATAATCTGTCATATAGTCCCTTATCCTCTCCAGAGGATTTTGCCCATATTGAAACCTTCTTTACCTGCAGAATCACTGGTTCTCCTTTCCTCCTTCAGAAAATATTTACCAATAAAGCCCATGGTGTCTTTATCTCTGGTCTTTATCTCACAGCACATCAGCAATAATTTGTGACAAAGCAAGTATTTCTCCAAGGTTTTTCTCAGTTCTCTCCCCTCTAAACAAACTCCAATTCCCTAATGATGACAAAAAAAAAAAATCTTTTCCCAGTTTGGGGAAAAAAAAATCCCTCCTGATGCCAGAGCATGAGTCGTAACATCAGCAGAACAGTGAAGAGTCCATAACAATCATACAACAGACCTGCAGGAAAAGAACTGTTAAAGCAAAAAGCCAGTGAGCACTACCTAAATTAGACGAAGGGCAGCAAGAGGTCTCCCGTTCTAACTCTTTATCCCCATATTTCAATGCCTTATGTCATATTTCTGACATGGTCACATTCCCTGCACAATAAAAAACAGAAGATGAGAGACCGATATTTTTAGTGGTGAGGGTCTTCCCATTTTAGTTCAAGAAATTGAACTGGAACAATTTAAATATTGATTCTTATCTTTAAAATTGGAAAGAGCTGTGAGGTATTTAGCAAGTGGCAGTAGAAATGCTAGACAGAGAGGTCTTTTAAAGCATCTGCCAGAAACGGAAGAAATAAAACATTAGCATTTAAACTGTCTCCTTGAATCTCAATTGCCCTGTCATTAGTGTTTTGTGGCCCCAAAGCTATTTTGCACATTATGATATTATAATTTTTTTTTCTTAAACTCAGTTATTTAGAAATGGCAATTGGCCCATAAATTGCCACAATCTTAAACCAAATGGAAGGATTCTGAAGTTACCAATAATATATTTAGCATTTAAGGTCTATAAGGAAAGATTATTTTGTTCCTTGATCTTTTAGAAAATATTCTGATCTGTGCAATTAATTTCTGTTGTAAACTTCTGTGCAACCAATGTATAATCTCTGTAGTAGCAGGGATTTGTACAATGAAGCACAAGTCTATCTGAAAGGGTTTACTCTTTCCAAGCTATGAGCAGGTCACAACAAAGCTCTGGTTTTTATGTCACTGGATAATAATTTAAATGTGTAAATAGTGTCACTTTCGCTGTGGAGCTTTTAAGAAGAATTCAGAAAACAAATCTTTTTTATTTTTGGATCCTTATGCCCATTTAACTAGAAAATCCCTGAACCCTCATTACGGCAGAAAGTAAATGCTTTTACAAATCATTCACAGACTTGGAGGACAAAAAGCTTTTAACTGAACAAAGTTATTCAAACCTACCTACCAAAATGGAATTATTATAATGTCTCAATCCTGAAAGCTGGTAGGCATATGCTTAATGAGAGATTTGCATTAGTTTGCTGGTCTGAATTTGACCCACAGACTAATTCATTCATCCTCCACTATTTCTAACAGGAAATCTATTAGTGGAGGATGAAGGGGTATTAAATATTGACATGACTACTAAGACCATGACTACTGACATCCACGGATTACCTACTTTTATTGAGTCTGTTACTGGACAATTATGTAGGATTGTCTCTCTAAAGTCAGGAAGGAAAGTAGTGCTGAAAACCCACCATTGCAAAAAGCATTTCAACAGGTTTGCTCCAAATGACAGGGTATTTTTAACAGAAGGAGGAGTTTAAGGCTGACTTTTAAATTTCAAAAACTTTATATTGCATTTATTAAGAAATCTGTTGAAACTGAACAACCAAGCAATTCAAAGCTTATCATCGTTGTTGCCTAATCAGTTTCAAGTGTTGCATACACATGCACATGTATATATTATGGATTATATGAGATACTACATAGATTGATGAGTATGCTGTGTATTTATTGGAAGCAATACAGTATTTTTTCTAAAGTTGCAAAAAAAAAAAATCTAAATCCTTAGGAAGTGAACCATCTTATAAACACCTATCAAAACGCATGGAGGTTATTTATAGCAGGAGGGTGCCTACAATGAACACAGCCCAACAATATATACGCTTATTAGTGTGATAGTTCACTCCATTAACATGCCAGAATTAGATGAATCATAGGTCTATAATTATGCTATTGAAGAAAATCAGAAGTGGGTAGATCATATATGCCTCACAGCCTCCTCTTTTAATAAAGAAAAAAAAAAAGATTTCAGGATATAGTAACATCAGAGCATGGTAGATACAAAATAATCTTATTGTGCAATAAAGTAATTGAACAAGGACAAGTATTTGCCAGAATTCTAACTTGGACTCCAGAATCATCATAATGGTAGATACTGTGCTAATAAAATAAAATAAAAATATTTATAAAATATATCCAAGCAAATCCTTTGGAAATGCTTTTAATTTAAAAGAAGAGAGTATAAACAAGCATGAAGGAAAGTAAAGGCAACAAAATTTGATATCCATAGTCACAACTGGATAAGAGATTGTAAATATGGAATGACAAAAGACAGCTTCTGAATCAGAAATTATAAAACTGCAGCTTTGTTGCATAAATACCTAAATGTGCAACCATACAATTTAGCAGTTTAGTCCAGTTTAAGTTTTGTACTCATTTACGAAACCTTGTGAATCAGGGCCTCATAATTTATAATATATATATGAACAGAAAGAAACCGGGGTAAGGTATTCCTGAAAGGAAGCAAAACAAGTACTGAAATAACACAGTAAGAAGACTGTAGAAGAAATAATGGAGAATTTAAAAAATATGCTAAAGACAAGTTCAGCAAAAACTCCTTATGCTATGCTTAGAATCATCCAGCAACAAAATGTTTGGCTGAATTGATCCCCTAAAAATGAAAAATGACTTTGCATTTAAAAAAAAGAGTTTAAAATAAGAGAAAAATCAATGGCAGATAGTACAGGAACAATAATAAATTAAAAATAGGACTGTCTCCTACGTTAAGAAACCTCTACAGAACTGTGGAGGAATAAAGCAGCTTTAGTTCTAATAAGGATAAAGCTTTTTAAGAAAAACGGATGGCTGAGAAAATGCAGGAAAGCTGTTTCCCTCCCCCACTCCCTCTAAAACCCAAGCAAACAAAATAAATCCCAATAAAGTGTAATATTTAATAAGGGATGTTTACACACCAGAAAAGAGAACATAGCTCATATCTCACATATGACAGATTCTCCAGCACACATTTGTGCATTTCCTGTTCATCCTCTAAATGCAGCAGCTTGGTTGGAAACAATAGCACCTGGATACTTTGCTGGCTGTAGCAAAACTTGGCAAAAATAGAGTGGCTTCAAAGACAGCAGATGATAAATAAATTCCTTCAGTAAGAGAAAAATAAGCACCAGGATTATCCAGTTAAAGTTTTGGGACAACTTTATGGTTGTCATGGTTTAACCCAAGTAGGCAGCTCAGCCCCACCCAGCACTCACTCGCTCCCTTCTGGTGGGATGGAGGACAGAATTGGAAGAATAGAAGGGAGAAGACACATGGGTTGAGTTTAACAGGTAAAGTGAAAGTTGCATACATGAGCAAAGCAGAACAAGGAATTAATTCACTGCTTCCTATCAGCAGGCAGGTGTTCTGCCATCCCTAGGAGAGCAGGGCTCCATCACGCGTAACAGTGACTTGGGAAGGCAAACACCATCAATCCAAACATCCCCTCCTTTCCTCCTTCTTTCCCCAGCCCTGTATGCTGAGCATGACGACATATGGTATGGAATGTCCCTTTGGTCAGCTGGGATCAGCTGTCCTGGCTGAGTCCCCTCCCAGCTTCTTGTGCACCCCCAGCCCACTCACTGGCAGGGCAGGGTGAGAAGCGAAAAAGATCTTGGCGCTGTGCAGGCACTGCAAAGCAGTAACGGAAGCATCCCTGTACTACCAATACTGTTTTCAGCACAAATACAGAACCTATCCCCATACCAGCTACTGAGAAGGAAATTAACTCTATCCCAGCCAAACCCAGTACAATGGTACGTTGCAAATTGAAGTCTAACTTCAAATTCCATTTATTTAGATTCTCTGTTGTGTCCTAAGACATCTTAACAAAAAATAATTTCTGAAATATTTCATAAATGGCAGGGTATAAATGACAAATCACTGGTCAGTATATAGAATCTACGTGCTATTTCCAGAATTACAGAACTATGTTGTTTTAAATAAATTTTTTTTGGACCATTCCTGTTAGAAACACTCTCTCCTGACTCAGAATCAGAACCAGTGATGCACAGTCCTGCACACCTAAGTCAGGAAGGAGGGCTGAATATTTGGTGAGAGAAGTGACCATCTGAAAGAGGACGCACAGGATGAAGAAGTACATGATGACTACACAGACTCACAAGTATGAACGATAAATAATCATACAGCATAAGATACAGAAATACGTAACAGAACAGGATGACTAGTCATTTTTTCACCTCATTGATAAAACTAATTCATATTTTGCAGGCTATTCTTAGCTAAATTTTGGGTGTGTGGTTAAAAGAAACTAACAAACATGAGAAGAGATAACGGCTACGGCAAAATGGAGTAGTAATATGACTTTGCCAAATAGCTCTCCCCAGAATATTGGTGTTCTCTCATCCCTCTCCTCAGAAACACTTCTGATAAGACTCTACAGATTTTAACAAGGAGCAAACTAGAAACTTTGAAAACCAGTACAATTTCAAAGCGAAAGAGAACCTTTCTGAAGTTTTCCTTTTTAATCATCCTTTACATTTTACAGAGGAGACATTTTTCCTCTGTTAAGCTTTGTGGGACACTGGTAGATTAAAAAAATCGCAGCAGAGACCTTTGTGTGAAGAGTACTGCACTTCTTTCCCTGCACCTAGCCTTAATACTGCCCTTTTGCTCGACTGAAGAAACACTCCTGAAAACTGAACAACGCCAGCAACAGTTTTCAGCAAAGGCCATGTGGGCAGCTGCTAAGACACACACACACACAGAGCCTGGAAAGGGGGCAAAAATCACAATTTTAAGACCCTTTGAGTCGGCTGCTGACTAATGCCAAGTGCCCAGCTCAGCAGTGGCCACAGGACAGATCAGCAATGCTCTCCTTTCTGCATCAGAGATGACTGAGGGAATAAAACCTTTGGCTCAGTAACACCTGGTTCTAGGTCAGTCTGACCAAGAGGGGCAAGGTCAATGGGACCAGGTGCATAGCAGGTATTTTTGGATATTACCTTGAAAAATGGTTTGTTGGGAAGCTCTCCCGTCTACAAAGCAAAATGCTTTCTCCATCCCTCTCCAAGTATTTCATCTTGGTCAATGGGGCAACAGAGCCAGTTTAGCTTAAGCCACTGAGAAGTCTGAAGAGAATCTTCACGAAGCAACAGCACCTGCATGGAGCCCCTTGAAATCCACACATGCATGGCACCCACTTCTTGCAGTTTAAAAAAAGAACTAGTGTAACTACCTGACTCTTTTCAAATCATAATGGTTTATGTCTTCAGATAGGAGCTGCATAACTAAGTTTGAGAATTTTAACCTAAGTCTTTTGATATCACAAAAAAAAAGTGTTTTGAACTAGGGAAAGTAAGAATTGCGCAATACATGAGCAAAGATTATTGTCTGAATAAATCAAATTTAATATTCATGAATCATTGATAATATGAAATATATTCTAATCATATATATTTGTTGTCAGAAATAAATGTACAGCCAGATATCAAACAAGTGGATGATTATGCATATATATTTATGAAATTGAAAGCAGATTGGATTTTTTGCAAAAAAGACAACAGGAAACAAAAATAGTGAGCAGGTTATGTTGCCAGCAGTCTCATGTGTGTGTGATTAGAAGGTCAATACTCCCCTAGCAGCAAAAAAGTATATATTGTGAGAAATTACAGAAGGTGTGTTGTCATGTCAGCCCCCTTCACGCAGTGAAAGGTCACTGATCCCACTGTGGAAGAAAGCTGACAACTCCTATATAAGACTGACTGACAGCACATACGCTGTTGGACATCATGTCTGGTGTCAAAAGACCAGTGGAAAACCAAGGAGCTTTAACACAATTACAGAGCCAAGAGCAAAGTAAAGCAGTGTCCAACTTGCATGAGAAATGGCATCTGAAACATTTTGTTACATTCCCAGGTGGCCAAGAAGGCCAGTGGCACCTGGCCTGCATCAGGAACAGCATGGCCAGCAGGACAAGGGCAGTGATTGTCCCCCTGTACTGGGCACTGGTGAGGCTGGACCTCAAATCCTGTGTTCAGTTGTGGGCCCCTCACTGCAAGAAAAGACCTTGAGGGGCTGGAGTGTGTCCAGAGAAGGACAATGGAGCTGGGGAAGGGTCTGAAGCACAAGTCCTGTGAGGAGCAGCTGAGGGAACTGAGTTTGTTTAGCCTGGAGAAGAGAAAGCTCAGGGGAGACCTTATCGTTCTCTACAGCTACGTGAAAGGAGGGTGCAGAGAGGTGGGGGTTGGTCTCTTCTCCCAAGTGACAACTGATAGGGCAAGAACAAAGGGCCTCAGGTTGTGCCAGGGGAGGTTTAGATCGGATATTAGGAAAAACTTCTTCACCAAAAGGGTTGACAGGCATTGGAATGGGCTGCCCAGGGAAGTGTTCGAGTCACCAGCCCTGGAGGTATTTAAGAGGTGTGAGGATAAGGTGTTTAGGGTTTAGTGGTGGATTTGGCAGTTTTAGGTTTAACGGTTGGATTTGATGATCTTTTCCAACTTAAACAATTCTATGTTTCTATGAATCTATGATATTAATAACCCTTAATAACCATTGCTAATTAACTGGGTTAATAACCCTTTCTGAGAAAATGGACAGGGTTGGGTTTTGGTACACAGTTTCATCCTGCAGATTTCAGTGTAACCATTGAGAGGCAAGAAGAAAATCTGGGGCTATTAGCATAGTTTACATAGGACAACTGAAAGAAAACAATAAATGTGAGCAACATGTAGTGCCATGAAAAATCATATTGTATTCTTCTTTACCTCACCTTTGTATGGGGTTTGAGTGGAGGGACTTCATTTCACCTGTAAATCTCAGAAGCGTTTGCTCTCTCAAGCACAAAGGTCCTGATTCTCCTTTGATATACAATAAGCTACATGACATGCAACTCCTCCAGTGTAAAACAGGTGCGAGGAGAATCCGATCCTTACCCTCCAGCTGTCCATGGCACCTGCTAAAATAGGGTTCATAATTCTCTTTGTACCTGTGGAGCAGTCTCGCAAGCACAGTACCTTGTTACTGTCCTTGAGAAATGCTGCAGAGCTCCATCAGGCTTCTTCAAACAATGCAGAAGAGTCCTTAGATAGAACTCAATTACTATTCAAGTGGAAAAATAAGTAATTGGACAACACTCAGTTTTGAAAAAATGATATTAGGGGTCAGATCTGCAAAGCAACCCTTTGGGTTATGAAAAAGTAGAGAGATTAATTTAACTAAAGACACTCTTAAATTTTCCAGTACTCCTTGGCATTTGATAGATGAGAAATAATGAAACAAAAAAACCTGTCAGTGTATTTCAGATAGAAGCAAAAGGAGATGTGCATGTACATTGTGTGTTTTACCTTACCTAGACTACTTTTGTACTAGAAAAGGAAACATCATTAGAGGCTTCTCAAAATATTATTGTATCCAAAATGCAACTTCTATCAAGCTGCAGCTCAGAATCAGGATTAATATGAAGTTTTCTCAGTGCAGATGGGAAACTGAAAACACTATTCACTAATTTTATTCTACATAAATTAATTTCTAAATAGAGACTTTGATGCAAACATACATGAATGGTGTTGCATGTGTATATTTTCATAAAGGTGTTTTTGGTGGTAACTTTTTCATTACCATTAATGTTTCTAAGCTATTTGGACATTCGATTGTCAAAAGAAGCAATAACCAATAAGGATTCCGAAACTGCTTGTAAATGGAAGAGACAAAGTTATATGACAAATCTAGTCTATAATTCCATCATTTCATCCATGGTTACTATAATTGAAATAATATATTGCATGGTTATTGTCTCTTGTAAACATACTAAAGTGAAATACTCATCCAATCCCCCAGAATCTGGAATATAGTACATGAAGTAACAAGAAATTCATATATTGAAATATGGAAATAAAATAATATTTCAGCTAAGGCTATTGTAAAATAATGGTGATTTGCAGAGAATTACAGCTAATTTTTGTAAATACAAGATTTTGAATAAAGGCCAGAAGAGCGTTGATTCAACCAATGTGAGGTGACACTGGTCCCATAATCAGATGTGTTTGTACCTGCACTGTTTGTTCAGAGAGAATGTAGCTGCAGAGGGAACTAATGTATTTTTTAATGAATTCATAGTCATAATGTAGCCAGGTTGCCAAGACCATATACTGTACATATATAAAATACAGCAAAGGTTTATAAACACATTAAAATGGTTGATATATTTTTATCTTTAAATAATAACAACACTGATTAGCTAAACAAAATATAAAAGCTACATGTATTTTAAACACATATTTTACAATACGCAAATTCTGAGCATAAATACATACGGCTGTTTAAAAAAAAAAAATAAACAAAAAACCCACCACACAGAAAAAACAATAAATGTGTGATTTTAGAGGATTTTAGTTTCATAGTGGTGCAGACCTGTTGTAGTTGTCACACTTTGCCTGGTATAGTGAAATATTCATTGTCTATACTGAGGATTGGTTATGACCAATGATTTGAACGCTTTCCTAGGATGAGGGCAAGTGGGGTTCCAGTTCCTACACTACTGAATGTTCATATATCAAACAATAATTGTACAAATCTCCTAAGTACTCACTGGCATTGCGACTCTCCCCTTGCAGATTAGCATACTCATGCTCACGTGAAAGCCATGCTTAATTTTCTTGTCAGGGTATGGAATGACCTCATAGTCTCTCTAGTGACTTAGTTTAGAAGGTCGCTGCTTTGGGCACTCTTTAGTTTACTACTCATTTAAATTGGGCTTTGTCAAAAGAGAAAATGCACAGGGGTTTACACATACACTTTTCCTCAATACATCTTTAGCTAGTCCATCCCAGAAGGATATTGGACTTCATATATCCTGTTGATCCTACAGTACTTTGGGCATTTAAAGGTATGGATTGAATTATAAGAGAGACCCAAATGAAGAAAATGGCAGCACATCAGAGAAAATGTATTCCTGTGAGTGTGAAGACTCTTTTGGACGCAAACGAGTCTTCACAGTCAATGAGTACATCTTTTATTCGATCTATTTTCCATAGGAGGCAATTCATTTTGTGAATTGCAAGAAAAGGGATCTTCTGGATTAACAACTGGAGTTAAAGTTAACAAAAAAGTTAACTTTAACAGTTGTTAAAGTAAAACAAGTTAAAAATCCTAACTTTGTTATGTTTACAAAATATTTTTCCCTAAACATGTGCAGAGAAAGCAAGTTCTGAATTTGCTTTTACCCTCTTCAGACCAGAGGCTTCTGAGTAGCATGTTAAGTTTAGCAGCAGGGTCAGTACCACTGCTATAATGATCAGTAATGGTGCCTCACTTCTTTTTATTTATTTATTTTATTCAGCACTGTCACTCCCCATCCATTACATTTTTCACAAAAATGGTTTGCCGAGTCTAGCGAGACACACAAATGATCTTTGTGCACTGTTTGTCAGTGCAATTCCTAAGAGATGCTGCAAAGCCTGTGAAAAAAAGGATATTCCCCCTTCATTCTCAGTTCATTTTTGCCTGTTTTCTAACCTCCCTTCCTGAGGATCCTATGTTAGCATTGCTCTGTTAGCTGATACAGACTGCTTTTTTTTTAAATTTTGTTTAATCAAAATCTCTGCTACCAACTGCAAAGTGCTCTGTAGTTATTTGAGAGGAACACGTTTGAAAGAGGGAGAGAGAAGGTTAATTCGGACAGCATACTCAATATTGTTCTAATAGAAATAAATGGCAGGTTAGTCATTTTATGTAATAGAGGCAGGATTCCACTAATTATATCTTTATGATCTCCACATTACAGCAGCAGAACAGAAACTCCATTAAAACATATTGCTTAACATTAGATCCCTTGCTGATAGAATCCATAAAATACAGCTTCAAACGTTCAAAACATGAGATACGTAACATGTTGTTGTATTATGCAATAGCTGTGCATTTTCAGAGGTACTATAACCATTCTCATTAGGTGAAATTCATTCTTTTTCATATTTTAATCTCATAAAATCACACCATATCTCAAACCTTTTCTAAGGGCATACTGAGTGGAATGCCTAGATTGATTTTTTCCCCTTCCTAATGCAAAATTTTCAGATTAATAAGGGAAGAAAGAGCTCCGCATTAATGTAGTGCATGAAAAGAGCAACCAGGGGGATAAACAGACCACTGGAAAGCACAGTCTTCTGACCCATTACGGCTTATTCTGATTTTTTTTAAGAAAAGTTCCCCACTATATCACCCCATGATCACACATAAGTAAATAAATGTGTGCATTACCATGGCATATGAAAAACAACCGCCCTTCCAGCTCTAGTCTTCCTTATCCACATGGAGGCCCTTAATTCCCTTCTGAAGTACTGCAGAGATGTGCTTTCTGGATGATATACTTTAGGGGCTACATCTTCACCAATGTAATTTCACTGAAGTTAACAAAGCTAACTTAGCAGAAAATTTGATGACTGATTCTAAATATGTGTGCACCCAGATAGGGAAGTAGGTCAGTATTAGAACTTACATGAAAAAACACCACCACACAAACAAAACCCCCGCTCTGTAAACCTTGTATTATTATTTCAGCTATCAAACTGATGTTGTACATATGGCACTTCTAAAGACAGACAGACACTGTAGAGAGATTATTAACAGAGGGACCAGTCTATCCACAGTAATTTCACTTCTATGTCAATTATCCAGTATCTGTAGATTTGTTGTAAGCCATCACATCTACTGTGAGGTCCAATGACCAACCAGGCTTCTCCTATTCAGTCCTTCACATGAATATGGATTTTGTTTGTTCCACAGGTTTTCTTACTTTTTAAGAAATGGTATAAAAAGCAACTTTTACATTTTCCCTAGTAACTCGGAATTCTCACTTTCATTCTTTCTTTTCAGAATCACAAGTTTTTACAAATTAGGCAGGTAATTTAAAGGTACAAATTGTCAGGAATTTGTAAATAGCCACTGTTTAACTGTTTCTTCTTGCTTCCCTTCAAACTGCTGAACTCCTATGCCTGATTTTTATCTTCACTTTTGCTGTGAAGCTGATGAACAAGTGTATATTCACAACCTAGAACACCCACATAAAAGGCATCTGCATGCAGTATACACTCATAATTACACTTTGGCTGACAAATGCAGAAGTTTGTACGAGCTGCTTAAATGTACATTCAGCCTATATGTATCTTCAAGCAGACAGTAATGCACCAATGCTGAGATGACACTTTAGGCACCTTATTTCAGAGCTGCCTCTCAAAGAAAAAAGGAAAGCAGAAGTGAGTATATTAAATAATGAGGTGAAAATTTTAATGTCATATCAATTTTCACATTAATTTATCACCTTGAAGGATTCTTAAAACTGAAAAAAAAAAAGTCAGTCTCTTCAAATTCTCTTCATTTCCACACTACAGTTTCCGTTAGCATTGTCACAACCTATTGAATGGTTAATTTTCTTGGGCTACAGAGGTGACTCAACTTTGGCAACTAAAGACAAAACTAAGTAGTGATTCTTCTGTATTTGCTCATATACGTTTGTCCTACATATATAAAATCATACAGTACGGCTGACTGGAGCTGTATGTATTGAGGATATAGTAGTCTAAATGAACCATTAGCACACATTTTGAGGAATATCCATAGGTACTCAGACTGAACCAAATTCTCAGAGAAATCAGCCTCTTCTAGCACTTCTTTCAAACAGGATGACTAATGTCCAGTTGTGTGCATTGCTGGTCACACTGGACATGAGGCTGGCTTCTGTAGAGCTCCTCTTCAGCTGAGGACACACAGAACAGCCAGGAGCATAAACACGAGGCAACCTGAGAAGCTTTTAAAACCTCACAACTGTGAAACATGTTTTTTCATTGGTCAAGAAACAATTTCACCTCTAAGTTTTCTCAATATTTTTGGACTATTTTAATTTAGTGAAAATAGTGTAAACTACTAACAGTGGTCATAATGGAACCATATGCCAAACTATAAAAGAAATCAAATGCATAATTTTCTCACTATGCCTGAGATTCACCAAATGTTTCAAATTGACTTTTTTAATACGCAAGATGTTAAACTCATATCCTGCATGTCAGTACTGCAATGCCTGAATACCGTATTTTCATATTTATACCTTAGCACAAAGCAATGAGATACATTTTGTAATTCATTACTCACATAAGCAAGCAAACCAGGGTGTTGAATCAGAGGTGAGCTTTTTTTACAGTGTGTTTGCTTTATAAAATGAGTACAGTTGAAGAATACTGGGCTGTGATGAAATTTTAATGATCGAAGAACTTGGAAATTGAACAGCCATAATTTTCCCTGTGAAGGTGTGAAACCTCCAGTAAGTCCTAAAAGCTGTAGCTCTTTAGGAACTCTATAACATTCCAGGAATGTAAAACCAAGTGACATCTTCCTCTGCATTGCAAATACATGCAATCCTCAGTACTTAAAAACTAACAAATCTGTTTGTTTATGGCACGAAATGAACTAAAGATCCTGCAAGAACATGGGCAAGGAGACTGTCGTCAGCACTGCTTTCGGGTCAGTGCCTGGAAGAAGCAGATTGATGTGTGATACAGGTTACTTTCAGAATTAAAAGGTGAGTTAGGTTTTAGTAAAAGCTGAACATTTAGATAACGGGAAAAGTTGGCAAAGCAGCCCTGTGAGATTGCTCTTACTGGAACTCATCCATCCATCTTTTAAATCCCCTCCTAAAGAAGTTACTTAGCAATAATCTCACAAATTCTGCTATACTACAATAAAAGTAAATTGGTGTCTTACTATAGCTCCCCAACAATGAAAGTAAATACCTCCCTGAGACTGGATCTTACAAAAAAACTCCATGTTTACAGTCTGGCATATGCAGAACTCTCCTTTAATGAATATATTTTTTAATGAAATGTTCTCAGATTACCAGGGAAGAGCAAGAGAAAGTTTGAAAAGCAAACAGCGTCATAGCTTAGTCAAGATAAAAAAAAAAAGTTACAGTTCTCATGAGGAATCACAGAAAAAAGGTCTTTGACTTAGGTCCTTGACTTCTCTACTCATGTTCATGTAACGGTCACCTTCGCTGTTCCAGAAAAAGTCTCTCTTGCTGGCTTATCTTTTTTTTTTTTCCTCTTTTTAACTTCACTGATTTTCCTTAACCTGCAAATGTGAAGTCACAAAAATTTTTAAAAGACAAATAAATTTTCACCCAACTCCATCAGTTAGTTTAATGGAATTTCAGGGGGGCTAAACTTAAACTGACCAGTAGAGCTGTTGAAAACATAAAATCCTTATAATCTGTCCCGAAAACGTTATCCATGACAGCTTTCGACATGTCACTCCTGTGAGTATCCTTTTCAGGATGTTTTCTGCCTGCCCAATCATAACTGACTTCTGTATTGTCATTTAAGGTGCATTTTGAACATCTGATGTTATTTGTACTTTTATTTATTTAACATATTGTGTTTAAAGAAAAGACTCTATTGAATGGAAAAGTTCCTTTTAAATACTTCCTGTTATATATCATCTTTCCCTGTGATTCTCAGTGGTTTTTTTTTTTAATGGGCTTTAAATCTAAAATGTTGAAGTCTTTTAAGGAAAATACATGTGCATTCATAATACTAAACAGCGCATAATTAGGTTTTTAAAAAATACAACCAATAAAACATGTCTATTTTCTCTGACATTGCTGATATTTATAACTGGCACATGGAATTTAATATAGATCATTACTTTCTCAGGATTTTACAGATTAGCTACAGTTATGGCATTTCCCCTGTACTTCCTGATTATTCAGATGTAAAGCATTTTTGAGTTGCACATATTCAAAAAATTCCGTTCATCACATTTGTCTGAATAGAAGACAAAGTCTTACATCACTGCAGTGATGTGTCAATTTCCATGTTGTAATTAACTGTCTTTCCGTATGACTCTAATACTCGCCACGACACATCATTTTTATTGAGCCAACCATCCCTAGCCTGTAAACATCTGCAAATTATTAACAGATTTAAAAAAGCAGGCCAGTTTTATGTATTGCTTTATATCATTTTATGCCGCTATTTATTTAAAAGCAATCCCTCAATAGGAGTTTGTCCTCACAAATTTACAACCCCAAATGATAATTCTCTAAAATATTTACAAATAAAATATATTTCAGTATAGGAAGAGTTCATTACTTTTGTGACTCCTAAAATTTTTTTAAATGCCATTTCAGGGTATAATTTTCCTCTGATTCCAAGAAATAAACTTTATTCCAATTACAAAAATTAAGACCCCAAGAAACGAGACTTACATAAAAGGTGCATTATTTGTAAGTACCTGAATTTTAAATAATAATCAATTCAGCTATTCTAAAACAACATGCTATATTTTTCAGACTTCATCTTTGATTAATATTATCATTTTCATTGTAATCCTTCAGAGACCCATCTTTAAATTTTGTTATTATGAAATATATTACCAAAATAATTGAAAATATTAACACTGATTACTACACGATCTGCATGTACCTTTTCAAAACAAAAGTATTCACAGGCATGTAACAGGACTATTATACAAATACAACCCCTCCAAAAATATTAATAAATTAGCATCTTAAAATTTGAGTATGTTTTTCTATGTGTTTCTCTAGTATAAGGCCACATTTTCTAACCCATTGTTGGAGATGCAAATAAATGCCTTTTATAACTTCTCTGACTAACCAAGGATTCTTCATTTCAGAATCACAGAATCACTAAGGCTGGAAAAGACCTGTAAGATCATCTAGTCCAACCATCAACCCAACACTACCATATCCACTAGGCCATGTCTTCAAGCACCACATCGACACGTTCCTTGAACACCTCCAGGGGTGCTGACTCCACCACTCCCCTGGACAGCTTGTTCCAATGCCTGACCACTCTTTCAGTGAAGAGGTTTTTTGTAATACCTCATCTAAACGTCCCCGATGCAGCTTGAGGCCATTTCCTCTTGTCCTATTACTAGTTACTCAGGAGAACAGACAAGCACCTGCCTCCCTATAACCTCCTTTCAGGTAGCTGTGGAGAGCTATCAGGTCTCCCCTCAGCCTCCTTTTCCTCAGGCTAAACAATGCCAGCTCCTTCAGCCGCTCCTCACAGGTCTTGTGGTCCAGACCCTTCTCCAGCTCCGTTGCCCTTCCCTGGACACACTCCATCACCTCAGTGTCTTTCTTGTAGTGTGGGGCCCAAAACTGGACACAGGATTTGAGGTGTGGCCTCACCATTGCCCAGTAAAGGGGGACAATCACTTCCCTACTCCTGCTGACCATACTGCTCCTGATGTAAGCCAGTATGCCGTTGGCCTTCTTGGCCACCTGAGCACACTGCTGGCTCATATTCAGCCAGCCATCAACCAACACCGCCAGGTCCTTTTTCTGCCTGACAGCTTTCCAACCACTCTTCCCCAAGCCTGTAGCGCTGCCCGGGGTTGTTGAGACCTAAATGCAGGACCCAGCACTTGGCCTTGTTGAACTTCATACAACTGACCTCAGCCCATCCATACAGCCTGTACAGTTCCCTGTGCAGGGCTCTCCTACCCTGCAGCAGATCAACACTTCCACCCAACTTAGTGTCATCTGCAAACTTACTGAAGGAGCACTCAATCCCCTCATATTAAGTATGTTAAACAAGACCGGCCCCAAAACTTTCTCTAAGACTCACTCGAAAGGGAGACTCCATCTTTGCCAGAAGCCCACAAAATTTTATATGAATTAAGCAATGTGGTGGAAAGTTTCATTGTTTCTTCGTTGCAACTAGGTGTTTTTTATAATATGAAAAGTTGTGGGAGGACAGGGTGCAGAAATCTTTCTGCCTGATACAGTCCTCAAAATAGCATATTTAAAAAAAAAAACAGGCATAAAAGCCCTGAACTCCTTTGGGCTTAATGATGTATGTACTACACTTAGGGGTTCTCTTAAAAATGGTTTTTTTTCAGTATGTGGCACTGAATAATACTTACCACTATTTAAAAGACTAGGCAGTGTGAAAACTGTTGAAAGAAGCTCATACAGAAAGCTAATTAAACTGGTAAGGCTGTGATGATTTAAAATATCAGGAAGGAAGACAAATTCTCATTTTACAAGCATGCTTTGTAGACATCATACATTCTTTCCAGACAGCTTCATTCTTTTCAACTAACAAGTTCTGTAGCATTTCTACACATCTTATGCCCAGTCAGACCTGACCATCATAAAAATACTTTACTTGCACTAGATTGACTATGTTATTGACAGAAATATCAAAACTGATTTTGAAATTATAATCTAAATAGGATTTGGTATGGGCAGTACTGACTGAGAGGTCAGTCCATCCTCCTGAGCCAGCAAGTGTCCTTGACCAGCTGGAGCTTCTCCAGCATTCCCAGATCCCTTAAGATCACTGGTTTTGTGGGCCATGATCTGCAGGCAATATTGTGAGAAAACTCCGAAATAGTCACCCTGATGGATACAGAACGTATCTTAATCTTCCTCAGAACCACCGCTCCAACCCATGCTAAGACAGGAAACAAAAGGTCTTCATCCTGCTCACCTGAACTTTAGGTGAAGGCTGGAACTTTTTTGAGGAATTAAAGACTACAGATTACTTTTTTTCTTGCTCAGGATATGATCGTATGCGTCTTTACTGAAATGCTATTAATACAGATAAGCTTTTAGGGAGGCATGATGTAAGTATGTTCCTATCTTAACCTGCCTTTTTAAAATTCTATTCTATTTCACTGGTGGTTCAATGATATTATAGGAGAAAGGATCAAAGAAGTTATTTGAAATCTCCTGTAAAAATGCTATGCTATATTAACATCAGTGATGACTCAATTATATTGTTGGGCATAGTGTTCCTTAAAACAAAATAAAATAGTGTGAGGGCTGTTAATATTAGATGTTAACAACTCTACCAAGCTGTGCATGTATAGTAGTGACAGAAATTAAAAAGTAGATACCCTCCCACCATGAAATTCCCCCCAACTTACTTCAAGATTACATGGTTGATGAAAGTACAGCAAGTTCTAATTTCTATAGGGAATAATGACTTGTAGTTGCAATAATTTAAGGAATAATGTACCCCGACTGTACTTAACAAGGCTATAATTCCATCAAAGGCTTCCGGGCACATCATAAACCATGAGAGTGAAACTCGAGTGGTTTCCTCATGTCACCAGAAGGCTGAGATGGAATTACAGTCTTAATTTATATTCATTTTGAAGGAGCCTTATTTAATATTGCACATTGATCGTGATTAATGCCTTTGGAACTGCCAAAAACTATTAGCTGTGTTCATGGCCTTTTGAAGCCACCAAAAGTCAATTATGCCACTGACTAGTCATTTTCAGAAAAATTTTTTTTTTTAAGAGCTTAGACTCGGCCAGCATAAACTTGTATAACTATGCTGAAGTTAACACCAATTTGGTTATACATTTTTATTGCTTTTCTCCTTCATATTGAGTGAAAATGGGAAATCTTGCTTCTGTCTAAGTGCACAGCTCTTTATTTATAGAGGTTCATTGCAAATTAAGGGGAAAATTAATTGGAAGCATTTGGTTAACTTAATCACTGAACATCACTGAATGAATATCATTTTATTAAAGAGATTTTACAGTTAAATGCCAATAATTTGTCCACATCATATATGTGTTAACTGTACAGAGAGAAGCTTTAGTAACATACGAGGATTCTCTTTGGTGAAAAGACTGCATGTGATCTGTTTTAAAAAGGAGGATAATATGTAATAGCCCAGAGAACTCACAGACAAAAGAGTTGTGGCATGGGTAAAAAAGAGGGAATTCTTAATAAGCTGTAAATCAAAGTTACTAAAGGTAAAATAATGTTCACATAATCTATGGTTATTCAAAGAGTTCTCTCTTCCTCCCCGACACTACAGAGTAGGATTCCATTATGGATATAGGAACATAAGAAATTCCTTACTTGGTCATACCAGCAGTCCACTCCCTAGCAAAGGAGAAAGCAAAGGAATGTGAGAGAGTACTAGGGAGCCTGACCAATTTTTGCAACAGTTGAAATGTACATTCCTCCATATTTCCTATATTATCCATTTATGGGCATATTACACTTTAATTTTCTAATCACTTTTTAGGCTTGATGATACTGTCTATCTCCACAACCTCCTAGGACAGAAAGTTCCAGTGCCATTGCTTAAAGGACTGCTATTGAAAAAAAATCTGTTTAATGTGATCCCTTGGTGGTTTGTGAATCCCCTATTTGCATAAACATAGGGATTGAACATCATTGGGTATATCATTTAGCCTCAGGCTTCCTCCCTTGAAGGGTCCCCATAGGTCCAGTGTGGATATTGCCAGGCTCTTGTAGATTTCTTGGATATCATAGGGGATCTAATACAGTAGGAGATGCCCATATTTAGATAATGTCATTGAGCCAAAATGTTTACATGTGTCAGAGAACCTCCCATAAAACGTATTTCCTTGGAGATCACATTGTGTCAATTTCTGAAATTCCTAGTGCTGAGTAGCTGATTTGATTTGTATTTTTTAACAGAAAATATATTGTCAGTGTAATCTTAGCTCCCCTTTATGATAATATATTCCTAGAAGAGGACTTATATTTGTAATTTGTTAAGATCAGATACAGATAGAAATAAATCACATACAACTCCTATAGAAATTGGCCAAAAGACTTTCAAAGATGATGGTAGTGCAAATTGGTATGTAGAGCCAAAAACATGACAAAATTGTAATCAGTTATACAGCCCTTTTGAGCAAGATAAATACATATCCTACATCCAAAACTGAAAAAGCAGCATCAAAAATTTAATGAAAAACAAATGCAGTGTTGCCTGCTTCAAGCATGGCAATCTCAATTGGCTTTTGGAAGGAGATGTTCTCAAGCCCAGGACTTGATTCAAAAGGCTACCTTTGAAGAATCACTGTGTAAGAACCATAATACCTTTGCATGTACCAGCAGAAGTCAAACCAGGTGGCAGGTTTTCACATGATATGTGAAGATAATATTATCCCTTGGCACATGATGTTTTGAATGCTGAGGGCTTACAAGCCTTCAGAAGGTGTTGGAACAAATGAAAGGAATAAAAATCCAATCAGGTTCCTCAAAACAAAACAACTCTGGCTGAGAAAGTCCCAGAGTCAATTTTTGGAGGCTGAGAGAAAATTCTCAGGTTTAGTACTGTGGGGATGTCTCGTGCTCACAGGCTTCCCTAGGCATTTGGTCTTGGACAAAGTGATATACACAGTTCGCCTGAAACAATCCAGCAGAGCTGCTGTTAGCCCCGCCATGCCTGCAACAAACACTAAATTCCAGCTTTGCTTCCTGAAAAGGACTGCAATTTTTTCAGTTTCCACATGTAACATTTGCAATTAATGCCAGATTGCTCATATGTTTCATCCTTCTGTGCAGTCTTGTACAGCTCTTAACATTCCCCGTACTCCTTTACTACTAAGTAATTATCTTTGCCTGGCTTCTCTGAAAAATGCATTCAATTCACAAAAAAAAAAATCAAATTCACAAACACCAGCCCATGTCAAAAATAAAGCTGCCCTCTGAATGTTTTCCTCCTTATTAACAGCCAATATTTTGAGAGAAATATTGTTTGAACTTCCCTTCCCTGAGGTTTCCTTCCTGTTTTGGGAGTTTCAACACTGGAGGAGCTTTTACTTGCTCCAAACCACTACTCAGAATACTTAAAAATAATAATCTCTTTATACTCCTCATATTAAGTGGTCTTAAATGGTACTCTAAGAAAAGATGTCCTCAGAAATTATCTACTTCATTCTGTACTTCAGATCCTATTGCTATCACATATCAAAAATACATTTTTATAGCCATTTCTGGATGTTCTTTCTCCAAGATGACGACACAAAGCACAGTATTCTGGATACACAGATACAATTACAAACAATCAATTAAAAAAAATATCTACCCAAAAGAAGCATTCTGGTATATAGATAGTTTTCATGTGCAATGCTTTTGTGATCAGTGGGTGAAAAACAGCAATGAATTCTGGAACTCTGAAATGTATAGAAAATTTTAAAAGATGTATGCCCAACTGGGTATAAGGCAAAACATATTTTTCCCCCGAGGACAGTAAAGCGTTGCAGCACATTGCCCTCAGACTTCCCTGGAGGTTTCCAAGATCTGACTGGGTCAAGCCCCAAGCAATGCAGACTGACCTGGAAGCTGATCTGTCATAAGCACAAGGTTGGACAAGAGACTTCCTAAGGTTCCTTTATCCCACAGTAGCGTGTTCTTATGTCTTAGGTTGCTGTAAATAAACAAACAAAAGAAAGAAAAAAATGCCACAAGCAATTTCTAAAGATCATTAAATTAATACAGGTTTTATGGAGATACATGTTAAATCTTTAGTGCAGAGGATTCACAAGAAAAAGAGTGGCATGGCAGGACAACTTTGTTATAACCTTTTTTTAATAAAAGTTTCCAACAACCTGGAACAGGTTGCCCAGAGAAGCTGTGGATGCCCCATCCCTGGATGTCTTCAAGGCCAGGCTGGATGTGGCTTTGAGCAACCTGGTCTAGTGCAAGGTGTCCCTGCCCATGGCAGGGGGGTTGGAACTAGATGGTCTTTAAGGTCCCTTCCAACCCAAACCATTCTATGATTTCTAGTCAGTTGATCCCTGGAGAACACACAGTAAATTGTTTTATAATTCGCATACATTTCAACTTAAGCTAAGTGAGCGTAAATTGAGAGAAAATAATTTTCCTCTCTTAGAGTCTGTTATTGGCCTCAAAGGACCACCACCGCAGATATAGTATCCTTCAAGCTCTTAAACAGTTCCCTGTTCTCAGGTCGTCATCAGAACCTGTTTGTATGAACACAGTCTTGTGCCAATTAATTAATGAATTCAATCCGCAATGGATAGTGCTGGCATCTCCTGTACTTTGTGTACCTCACTAACTCAACACAACTCCATACATTTCATATTAAAGGATATGCATCTCATACAGGTGTTTAATTCATCTTTTAAAACATAAGCAGGACAGCTATAAGCCCAAGCGAGTGAACAAAACTGTCAGTAACATTCACAAAGAAGGAGCTGCCCAAAAGGCTTAAGAAGATGTACTGTTTCATTTAGAAATATTTGAAAATAGAATTCAGTAAAAGTCTTCCCACAACGTATTAGTAGAGAAGATAATTTTTATCAGGGTTAGGGATTTGAGATGACAATTATTCACAGGGAGTCTGAAGGCCTGAGATACATATTCCCACAAAGGTGTCAGTACAGAACATACAAAGTACAATTAATGTTTCTGATGAGGTGCTCTCTGCTGTCAAGTTCTTTTTTCTTTATTTTGGTCCTACATAACAAGCTTTTTTGCCTTTTTTTTTAATTATAAGGTAAGGAGTCAGGCTGGTTTTGTTTTACCTATATGCTGGGGTGCTCTCATTCTGAATAATTTTTACACCTGAGTCTCTGCTCCTGATAAATTCTTGCCTTTTATCATGTTACATCTTAAGATTTAAAGACCCTTATTTTATGGGTGCAGATTTCTAGATATTAATTTAATTTCTTTCAGTTGCTGACCTTTTTAAGCCAGCAAGCTTAAGAAATATTTTTAAATGTGGGGTTGGAGAATTCTTAGGTATTAGGAAATAAACTGTACATTAGGTTTTCTTCAGTGACGCTCCCTGAACAAAGTCTTACCAGAAGTTTATTTCTTTATTTGTTACATAGAAGCAACATTTCTGACAACTGGAGCCTGATTCAGGACATGCACTGAGCCCACTTCTTTGTTGTACTACACAGCCTCAGCTTTTAGGATACCAAAAGAGTTGATATGTACATGACACACATGAAAGAGGGAAACATCAGAATATGTCTTTTCTACCACTCCATCCAGCCGCCCCATTAATTATATATCAATCCAGTTTATTTGTTGTTCATGTTTTTTTCGATTAAGCAATTTCTAGCTTCTAGCTTTCCTCTACTGTGTGGGGAACACGGTAGTTACAAATGTGCATCCATACTAGTCAAGACAGTAAAAGTCTTGACTAGTGCAAGACACATTCACTGTGTCTTGACTAGTCAAGACACATTCACTGAAAAATAAAAAAAAAAATCCAACTTGACACTTTTTTACAAGCCTTCCCAAACCCTACAGTTTTCAGTAAAACTGATGTCCTCGTCAGATTCATTAAGAGCACTGGATATCTGCTCAGCTGTAGAAACCTGGAGTAAAAGATTTTAGGTTCAAAGAAATGGCATTTTCCAATTAAATTCTGTTTCGCTGGAAGATCCCCAAGCTCTACCAAGCACTATGGTTATACATCCTATGCAAGCTGGAGATTTGCATCATTTTCGCATGACAGATTTTTGAATAAATAAGCCTTGGGGGAACAAAGCTTTGCAAGGTGAACATTACAAAACGCCCAGTGTTTTTTTCTTTCTCCCACAGGCTTTCCTGCAGGCATGGATAATAGGGACATTAGTTATTAAATTGGCACGGGGTTTTTCAATTTCTTTATCATTTTCAAACAGGTTAATTAAAGCACATTTATATGCCAGCTAAATAGAAGGTAGCTTGAGTCACAGGAAACACCAGCACCCATTTCTTAATAAATCCTCCTGAACTTATAAATGTCCTTCAACCACTTTCAATAACTGTCTCTTGTAAGGTACAAATACCTGCATCTTTATTTTTTGGCAAAAAGAAGAAAAGTAATGAAAATCCTTTTTTTGGGGGGGGGACTTAAGTTTCCAAAATCCTGTATTATGATTGTAAATAATCTCTAAATAAGTCATTTTATACAGTTATCACTCAAAGGAAAAAATGTCCAAGAAAATATCCTCCCGAGATTAAGAACAGAATAACTGCTTATCACGTAGTTCATGGGCTGACACGCACAAACGCGCCAGTATTGGCCATCTCCACCTACTTTCAGCCTAAGTAAGATGCAGGTAACCAAAGAAAGCATTTCATCCCCAGCTTCTCACTTTCTTTTGGGACAGGTGTTCGCACAATCGCAAATGCACCTTCTGTATACAGTTTTATCAACAACAGAAAACCGCAGGTACTCCTGCTATGCAAAAACATTCTTAGCCACAGGTACACAATACTTTGTCATATTTGTTCGTGCTGCTCAAGTCTTGAAATCAAAACAATTAGGGCTCACCTATATGGTCAAGTTAGATTGCTGTCTCCTTTGCATGTGCTCTTCACCAACAGTAAAGCAAGACAATGCAGTGCAGCTCAATCTTTGACAGTTTCATGCTTGTAGATAATGTTGTAACATGAACACGTATGTAACTCTTTTGAAACATCAGGAACCAGGGGTAAACTCTTACGTTTAGAAGAATATTTAAATTCTACAAAACTGGTTTTATATTTTTTCTTAGATTTTTCTTTTCCATTTAGTCTGGTAAACTCCATGAAACTCTGTCACTGATAAAACATAAATATGGTGCTTCTGTGAAGCTAATAACTAGAATTGGTTTATTCTATTGTATCCCCAAAGACTGTCATAGAATATTCTGGCATAAAGTAACTTGGATCATACGTTACAATCGATTTTTAGTCATAGTGCTTCATTGATTTCAGTGGGGAGTTCTCATTAAGCATCCCTGGCATGAAATGGCCACTTGTATTAGATTTTTTTTTTTTTAGAGAAAAAACCCAACACCCACAGTTGGTAAAAATGATCAAAATAAGCATCAAGGACTTTGCTCCATATTGTGAGCAATCACAATAACAAAGTCATCTATCCTGCACCACAGAATAATTGCAGCATGAACAAACAACATTTTTTTTTTAATAAACATCACTCCCCAGGAGATAAAAGTAGACAGATTAAACCATATGAGTTGGGATTACTTTCTGCAGAACCAAAAAATAAAATCTTCAGAACCTGATGGTTCTCACTGTAGGAGCCATCTTGTAGAAGGAAATCATTTTCCCTATGGTAGTTTAAAAAGCAGATTTATTCTCCTTGAATTGGAAAAATATTCACAGGGTGTAAAAAGCACACAGACCTAAGCATATCTCCCTTTCACAGCTTTAAGAGAAAAAGATACAGATGGATGAGTCAGGATACTGTTTTGGGCTTTATTTATAACCATTGTAGGATGCTCCTTCCCTAAGAATTTCTGTGCATGAAACTAGGTCTACTAGAAGGAGAATTTTATACTCTGAGGTCAAGAAACACACTACTTTTTTCAGAAAAAAAACCCATGAAGTGCACTCTTCAGAATTTGGATATGAATGTCCTTTATGTCATAGTAGCAAAAAAATCTTGTACTTTATCACTTCTACCACTGTCTTATTTTCTGAGCAGTTTATAATGTTTAAAAGACAGTTACCAACATGCAGCATGCAAGAAATTTGTGAAAGAGGATGGAGTCAAACTTGAGTTTTCCCACTTCTCATGCCACAAGTTTAAACACTGAGCTGTGCTTTTTTCCCCCATTAGCAAATGTGATGTTTATAGAATTCTTCATTCTGTTATTCCCTACTCTAACTCAACAATTTAGTTAACAATACACCTGATCTGGCTGGCAGTTCTGGCTGTGGGGCTTTATGAGCTCCTTTTCTCTCTCAGCATGGCTTGGAGGTGATTCCTTTCTTAGTCAGTCAAGCATCACTGATAGGGAAATCATGTCAGTTCTGGCTGCCTTTGCTCCAGCATACATTTGATGTGAACATCTTTCCCCCTGATCCTTCACTTTTGCTACTAAGTGCTTTCCTTTTGCAGCGAGCTTGTTCTAGCCCCAGTTTCCATTACTCGTGTTGAGATCTGAGTTTGTTATTCAGTCTTCATAGGCTGGAATCCACTCCCACGAAAAAGCCAGCCTCATTGTCTCACATCTGTGCTGCGGAGTTCCTTTCCTGAATGATCTGACCATTGTTCACTTTCATTTCTGCCTTTGCAGACTGAACTGGAGCCTCACTGCTGGCTGTCTGAGGAGAGGAAGATGAGCCTGCTGCTTCTCAATGGAATTGGGTGAGGACGGCAACTCTGCTAGGAAAACAGTTTTCTCTTCCTGAAAGATTATGCTTTAGTCCTCGCTTTTTATCCTGAGCGCATTTATCCAGACTTTCTCGCCTCGCAGAGCCATGCTTTTCATGGGAATTGTTGCAAAAGAATGATGAGGCACTGCTCTTTTAGCTGATCAGCAGTCTCTGACACCCTCTTTCTAAAACACTCAAAAATGTGATTTTGAGGCCAGTTTAGCCACGTATTTTCTTCAACATTTTTTATAGACATCAAAATTTAAAGTGTAAGAAAGGACATCAACCATCTAAAGTCACCTGACTTCCTATGGGACACTGGCATTCAGTGAAAGGAATAAGCCAAGCTACCTCATTCTTGAAGATCAGCAGCAAAACTAGAAGCACTGGAAGGTTTTCGCAAGCTATGAAGAAATCTGAAAGTAATGTTCCAAGGAATCAAGTTATGAATTTTTCAAAGATTTTTGGAAAGTGTTTGTGCCTGGTTCAACTTTTTTATTTTTCTTTTATATATTATACCATCAAAGCACGTCAGTTCCACAGTATCTTTTTTACTTCTTTGGTCAGTCTCTAACTTTGATATTCTCATTGTAGGGTCAGTTTTAAGAACTCAAGAGATTTCTGCTGACCCAGAAAAATTGTAGAAGAGCAAGTAATATGAACAAAGCAGGCATTTAGACGACAAAAAAAAAGTACACATCCCAAGACACAAATGCAATCAAGGACTGAGGCATTACTAAGGAATAAAGGGAAAGGAATTGTTGGAAAAAGGGATGTCCAAAACAGCTAAAGCCTGCAGATAAACCAGGGAGTGGAGTTAGGGAAGGGATGTCTTTGGAAAGATTTCTTCCCTGGACCCCCCTCACCATGACTTTTTTAATGCAGCAAAATGGAATGTATTAATAAATACACTTGACTCTTTCATAAAAATATCTGTGACCATGCAGAAAAGTCTTTCAATACGGTTTATATTCTTCAGGTATAGGTACAGTATTAAAAATCTCTTCCTAAAACCTATAATTTCTGCTTCAGTGACAGAAGTGACACTGATGTCTCCAGTTTTGCTGTTAACATATTCAGGTAGTTTCAGACAGCTTTCTGCCCACTGGGCTTCTTTCAAGTTATCTTTGATTTTGTTTAAACAGGCAACATAAGCCAGGTATTTCTTACAGATTTTGTTACAGAACATGTAATACTTCATCATCTTAAGCAGGCTACTCGGTCTTGTTAAAGAACGTTGTTGATTTTTCAGTGTTTGTGCAGCTACAGTAGATCTGACCTAAAACTCATTTAAATGAAAGACGTCTATTGAATCCATGGGCTTAGGGGCATAAACCAGTCAGCCTTTCCCTGACTCACTAAAATGCTGTGGTCAGGTATATGATTCATGTTTCCGTCCTATGTCTGGGACTTGAATGTGGTTATTCAAGGAGTTTGTAATCACAGGGCCAGTATTTTATAAGCTATGAATGTTATAAGAATTCAGATATATCAACTCAGTGCTACTCTTTCTGAACAGAAGGATTTTTTTTCTTTTAACAGTGCAATTCAACTTCAAAACAGAAATGAAAGAAAAAAAATCAAAAGACAACATAAAAGCTGAGTTAAAATTGCAGTTCAGAACTGGAACCTGCAAGCATAAGTATTCACAGCCGTTGATATTAAGAAAACAAGACAGGTAGATAAGGTGTTAGTTTGCAAACACAGATAACAAAAAGTTAAGAGATTTAAATAGAGAAAAAAAATCTATGGTTCAGGGTTTTTAATACATTGGTATCATTGACATTACCATTAGGCTTCACTAGAAGCACTAACTACATTTGTATAAAGTGGCAGCAGATTTGGAAAATGTGAGTGTAGAGTATTTTGAATAAGGTACAAAAACAAGGACTTGTAGAGGGAAAAAAAAAAAAGGCAAAACACCAGGATGAAAATCCCAAATGTATAAAAAGCACTTGTGAATTTCAAGGAAGAACGACTGGAAAATTTATCTAGTTATCACTGTATGAGGATGAGTACCAGTGAAGGAACACAGACATCTACTTGCTAATTACTGATTTATCACTTTCGCTCCCTCCACTTTACTAGAAAGTTTCTACTTATTTTTCATTAATATTCTTTTATGTATTTATTGACTAAATTTAGTAAATAATGCAAACTCTAATAGGAAAAGAAGTACTTCCCGCATTCAATTAAGAGCAATATATTTTAGAACACAGATCTAATTTTTCAGCCTGAAAAAGTCCTGATCAGGCACCATCAACGACCACCCTTGTCACAACATAGTTATTTAAATAGGTGTCAAACTAAACCCTAATGCTGAAAACATTACTGGGGCCCAATAACGTATGTGATAACAATTGCCCTGAGAATTATTACAAGATCCACAAAGGTCCTTCCTCTTTTGCCCACTTTTATAGAATGTCAGTGGAGACTCCCTAACTTTGTTGGGAGAGAAGAAAGTTGAGTTACAGCAGAAGATAAGGAGGCCTTCAAGTTCCTAGACCAGATTTCATTCCCTCCTTGCCAGACAGCTAATGTGAAGAATGATTGCCATCTATAAACCCTCTAATCTGTCCCACCAAGATAAATAAAATGGGGAGCAATCAGAATTTTCAGGATACCCTCCACACTGTATCATCCATGGTCAAATTACTTGTTTTCACCAGATTAAACTACACTTCAATATATTTCTGAAAGGATGCAATAGAAACACACTATATAGCCAGGATGCTACAGCCTGGTATGTATGTTAGTCTTATATAAAGTACATCTTTAACCTGACATTTTTTCCTCAGAGGAAGGAAATGATGAACCAAGAAATCTGGGCCTGCAATATGTCAGAAGATAATCCCAAGGTCAGAAGTACTGGTAGAAAACCACTATTTGCCTTGGTTTCTTAGATATATACAAATAGCATCGCTAGAGGGCAATTTCATGCCCCTCTGAAGACACCTGACTGGAAAATTTATGTCACAATTAACAGCAGACATTCTGTGAATTGCTTTGTAACCACCGAAAAAGCACAATTGCTCGAGATGCGGCAAAGGGAATTACACTGGGGTGCACCATCCTCCCTTTGAAAGAAAAGGGGCCTTTCATTCGACTTTCATTGGAAACATGGCAAACAATTTTTCAACCTCACCTGGACTTTTCTGGGTTGTGTGACAGGACCTATTCCAGATATCACTTGTTTCAAGACTGCTAATGGATAACTTGGCCTCTTGTGTCACTGATACATATTTGACAATCATTCTTATTTCTTGTTTTTAAGCAAACAGAATGGAATGGTTAGGGTTGGAAGGG
>NW_010228674.1:0-45765 GCF_000690775.1 Eurypyga helias
CTCTCCAGCCTGTCCAGGTCCCTTGTCATTATAACTGGAAGGCAGTTATGTATAACTTACTGGCTTTTGTAAATTTCTCTCAGGTCCCGCTGCTCTGATGGGGGGGGAGTACAGTTTCACAAGTTTATTACCTCTTTCAGGGATTGCTTCATGGCCTCATGTGCTGTGTGGTGTGATAAACGTAGCAGGGAACCATCATGATGCAAACAAGTGCTTTGCTGCTATGGCTTCAGGTAATCCAAAAATTTTACTAGATTACGGCGACATAAACATTGTGTGACGTGGGAGTGATGGCATAAGGAGTATGGTATGTATCACTTTTGCTGTAATGAAATTATGGAACGGTTTTATTATGAGATTGAAATACAGTATTAATCATATTCCGTTACAGGTACGGGATTTAGCAGTCAAATTTCTTACTTGATTAATAAACAAGGCTTTGTCTTTAGTGTGTTTCAATGCTCTGTCCTTGTTAGTCTCAATGATAATTGTTTTTTATCACATTGGTACATATCCGACAAGAAAAAATAGAAGAGGCACTCCAGTGGTATTGGTTTCACATTGTCTTGCCTTGCCTTTATTAAAACCTTCTTTGTCCTATTGTTGCTAAGTGATCTATCCATCTTAATATTTTCCTGATGTCTAAGCTACTGTCTGTTAATGGCATCCTAATGCATTCTGAATTGACGTATTTCACATCATTTAAACCCTGCTTACCTATTTATCATGCAGAGATCATAACTTCGTAAGTCAAAGTCACTCGAAAGATTTTTTTTCTTTGCTGTTTCTCTGATTTTCCGTGGCCACGCTATAAGGAAATTGCAGCTCTTCCACTCACTTATTGTACAGTTGTGATAAAGGCTCTTCCTCACCCTGGCATCCGACGTACAGAGGAGCTTTGTACGTTTGATTTCCTTCTCTTCTATTTGTGTCTGCCTGATGTGATATTAAAAATTAGAAACGGGGATGTTTGGTACAGCCATTCCTGGCCCTGTGATGAGGAACAAAGATGACCTGGCTGGCGTGGCATCCACCCTCACACAGTGAGTCTGTCAAGTTGGTGCTCGCTGGGGCTGGGATTACATGTCACTCAATCTTGTCAAAAATTCTATGAATATTCAATGAGGATTTTAATGTATTGTCATCAAGGAAGCAATTTCTGTGTAGTCATATTAAGCATGTTGTCATCTCCGCAGTTTAAATACATTGTTTTGCCCATGAAGTGACCTTAGGCAATTTTAAAATGGTCTCGGTTTTTTTTCCATTTGCCTTATACCAAATAAATTAGTTTTACCTAATGGGAATGAACCTAATACAGATCTAACACATTTGTATAGGGAGAAGCACATTCTAATAAGTAATCAGGGTATAATTCTACATATACCAGGATTTATCTTTTCCGCTTACGCTTACAGAAAAGGTTTGAGATATGGTCAGGTAGGCTGCAGTCAAGTTGTTCTCTAGCCGAGGTTTCATAATGAGTTCAATTTTCAAAGGGAAACCCATTAATTTAGCTCCATATTTCCACTGCTGCTGATGTTTAAATCACTGTATGCTTCACCGTTGTATGTTTAGGTGTCGTTTAAGCTTCATTGCCCAGACGAGCTTCTCATTTGCATAGATAATGTATATTTCGTTGTATACAGATTATGGCGGGAAAACTAATTTGGTGCTAGTAAAGTATAGATTCTGAAGTTTATTTTCCTGTGGTCTTCCTAAATCACAGAAATTTTAGAAGTGGGTACCTCTGTGCTACATACGTGAGAATGCAATCGTTTTTTGAGAGAAAATTGGTGCTTTTACTACTGTGATGGTTTTTCTTCCCCAGTACGTTGTGAATCATGTATTTTTGTCCTGAAATCAGGACAAACTTTTTCAGGATATACAGAATGTGATATTTAAAACTAAAATGTGAACAGCAGAGCCTTGTTAGTCGCGTCAGTGGTTGTAACGGGAACAACAGGTATATTGTCGGATGGACTGGAACTGTGGGACGTCTGATGTGCAGTGAAATCAAGGGAGAAAGCATTAGGATATGAAAATACTTTGTTAATATGCTGTTCATTAGAAAACCTGCAAATCCTGAAAAGTTAAGAAAAGTGTATTTTGCTTTAAAATTATTTGAGAAGTAGACTACTTATTAACTCAATTAACAGTGTTTTGGGCTGGGAAGGGAATGATATATTCATAGCTCCAAAGTATACCTCTGGGCCAACGCTTTAAAAATTAACTGGAAAATGTTGGTACTTTAATGTTGGTGTGAGAACATGGAAGTTTCTGATTTTTCAGAGGTTGGATTATCATCCCTTCCAGGTCCAAGCAGTAGTCACTTTTTCAAAAGACAGCCGTTGTTTCTAAGGATACCAGTGGCTTTCTTAAAAGTGGCTGTGTTCCTGCACCAAATGTCTCCATACCAGTGGAGAAGTTTTTGCCAGTTTTGCACTGTGACATTCAGACCCTTGAGCTTTGCAGCTAGACATGAGAAAACTTTCCTTAGTACCTTCCCAGGATTGTTTCCTCTCCTCTATAAAAGCTATCAAAGTAACTTACTGATAAGAACCTTCCAGAAGTTTATTTTACTTCAGTTACTTCATGCATTAGTTATGCATGTGACTAGTAATGCTCTTTGGTTGTATCCTTTGCACACGGATAAATATACTGAATATATGGCTAAAGCTGAGCTGTGTTTATGGATGAATGCATCTGTGTAATTTTGAAGACAGGCTGCAAGGTATGTTTTATGCAAGGACACACAGATGTCTGTTTGTAAATAACCAGGTGATCCTTGTTGGAAAAGCATACTTTTTGTTTGGTAGACCCAGGAATGACTGATTTAAATTATAGTTATAATCACCCATGTTTTTATTTCTCATTCGTATTGGGATTGGTCTGTAGGAGAAGAAAGAATTGATATTTCCTATAAATCGTCTAAATCTTCAGAGGCAGCTGCCTCTTTTTGAGAGTGAGGTGTTAGACCTGGTGGGGTTGGTCAGGTAAGGTAGGGCTGTCAGGCCAGGCTGGATGAGGCTTTGAGCAACCTGGTCTAGTGGAAGGTGGCCCTGCCCATGGCAGGGGAGTTGGAACTGGATGGTCTTTAAGGTCCTTCCCAACGCAAACCATTCTGTGATTCTATGAAGAGTCAGTAGGTGATGAGTCCTTCAAGACTGCGAATTAGTGCAGCTCTATGAACATATGAGATGAGTATTTTTTGTGGGTTAGGCCAACCCCAGATGAGGGTTAGATGAGTTGTATCTGGGACAAGAGCGTTTCAGACCTTGTTGCACTACAGACTAACATCTGTGCTGCAGTTGTGCCTGGAGGGTGGGAAAGGTTATCAGCCGGGGCAAGAAGGGGGGGATGCCAACGTAAGTGGTATATCCCACCTTGACTCACGCATTGGTCTGACTTGGTGGATGCATACCTTTCTCCTGTAGTCCAGACGTTAGAGACATGGAGAGAAAGGGTTGGGCTTTTGTAGTGGAAAATACAAAGTTCCACTGGGTGTATTGGCCATGCTAATTTTCATAAATAAGTGAAGGACCTGATTTTCTAAATGCAACATATGCGTTTTTGATCATCTTCGTAAGAACAGCTTTGTGCACATGTGTAATAATGTCCAGGGTCCTGGGTTGTGGCAGTTACAGTGATTTTTCCATTGTTTCGTTCAGTCTTCTCCAGTGAGCTGTTCTGCAATTGCAAGTGGGTTAAAGAGGAGAAAAATAGTTCAGATTGATCATTGCCAAACAAAAAGGGAAGGACATCAAGCATCCCCAGTTCCTGATATAGGATATTTACAGCATAAGGCAATACCAGTTTTGTTTAAGCTTCATGTTTTCAACTATTGGGTTTTTTTTTTTTAATGTTTCAAAAGCCCTGTGGTAAAGTCAAAGCAGACGGGTGCAGAATTAACAAAAACGACTCTAGCATGCCTGCAGGGCTTTGGATATACATATAAAGTAGTAATCCTGTCTGAAGTGATTTCTTCTGAGTTGCTTTAGAAAGTCTTTTGACGACTTTGTGTGTTTAAAAGCATTTATTGTTGTGGTCAGAAGAAATGATATTTTTCTCATGATTTCCACTGAGAAAAGACTCTGTGGTTTTCTGCCATTTTTAACATCTTGGAAAGTCCATAAGCAATTAGTACTGAAGCCCAGGAGAAAGAGCTGTGCTTCATGGCTTTACTTTGTTTCCCCTGAAATGTGTGTTAGATTTCAGCACTGCAAAAATTAATTTGGTATTGTTTTGTATTCGGAGCAAGCTCAATCGTATTGTTTTAAGCTGGTTGTGTTACGCAGTTGTACTCGGGTTTTAAATGAGTGCATAAATATTTGCAGGGAAGAGGAAAAAATCTTTACTTGTAGAAATGACTTGTCACTAATGAATATAGAATCTGTATGCATTACTCTTCATTTAAGCCTGCAGCTAATTGCTGTCGCACTGATTTCTCAGACAGACATCTGTAATACCGTCAGCTGAAACTCTAGAGAGGTATTTTAGGGATGTGCATAAATAAAACTATTGACTAATTAGTAAGCAGCACATCTATAGTATTTTGTTCTAAAGGTATAAAAAGTACCGTGAGCTTTTTTATTTACACAGAGGAAGAGAGGAAAGACATGAAACAGCTTAATGAATAATGGGTTTTAACTCTTCTCACGCATATTTTTAAAGCTGACAGTCATACTTTCCTCACTGACCTCCCTCTGCCTGTGCAGAATTGCTGGGGGACTGGTCGGTAGCACATACTCTCTGCTACCCTGTAACTGTAAAGGGCTAATCAAACCAAACCCACACATTTAGGGTTTTTTCTCTAAAAACTCATTATTTAATTTACAGCTAGTGTTGTGAACACCTGTATCTGTGAGGTGCTCTGAGAAGGCTCTTCTGGATGGAGCCAATTTTGTTTCTTAATGACAGGCAGCAGAAAGGCGAATTCTGCTGTTATCTCGCTCAGCAACCCAATTTGGACTGTTACTGAATATAGTCCTCTGGAATATTGTTCTGTTTGTAATGTTCTTATGTGACCTAAAATAAATAATGTGGGAGCTATCAAAGTGTAAAATTAGGCACATTATAAAAAAGCCTGCTGAAGAAAAATTTGCTAAGGTCAGGTAATATTTACTTCTGCACTGGCTTTTAAAAAATAAAATTAAAGGGGCTTTTTGCCTCTTTAGGAATCACACTAAACCAACAACGGATACACAATTCTGTTTGCTTTACATTTACATCCCCTGTTATTATTTAGCTGCTATATATAGGTATATGCTACCTTACATAGTCTGAATATACACTGAAATTTGAGTTGTGCAACCATCTAACAGTTTAATATGAAGTAGTGAACTTTTGTTTTCCCTTCCCAAAAATGTTATTACTGTCATTTATACATCGTTTAGCACCTTCCTCATCTTAAACTGCTCTGTTAGAGGATGTGAGAGACCTTCCACTGCCACTGAGAAGGGCACCAACTCATATGATCTGAATATAAAATTAGAAACTTCATCTGCCAGTTGGCCAGTAAGGCCAGTGCCATCCTGGCCTGCATCAGGACCAGTGGGGCCAGCAGGACCAGGGCAGGGATCGTCCCCCTGTACTGGGCATTGGTGAGGCCGCACCTCAAATCCTGGGTTCAGTTTTCAGCCCCTCACTGCAAGAAAGACACGGAGGTGCTGGAGTGTGTCCAGAGAAGGGCAACGGAGCTGGGGAAGGGTCTGGAGCACAAGTCCTGTGAGGAGCAGCTGAGGGAGCTGGGGGTGTTCAGCCTGGAGAAGAGGAGGCTGAGGGGAGACCTAATGGCTCTCTGCAGCTACTTGAAAGGAGCTTTTAGAGGGGTGGGCGTTGGTCTCTTCTCCCAAGTGACAAGAGGAAACTGCCTCAAGTTGCACCAGGGGGCGTTTAGATGGGATATTGGGAATAGTTTCTTCACTGAAAGGGCTGTCAGGCATTGGAAGGGGCTGCCCAGGGAGGGGGTGGACTCGCCCTCCCTGGAGGGATTTAGAAGACGTGTGGATGTGGTGCTCAGGGACATGGTTTGCTGGTGGGCTTGGCAGTGTTGGGTTAATGGTTGGGCTTGATGGTCTTAAAGGTCTTTTCCAATGTAAATGATTCTATGAGTCTATCTTTTTGCAGTATTTGAACATTAAAATGTTATGAATGTCAGGATCCTGTCAAACCAGAGTATCGAGTTACTTGGCTGCTTGTCTCTGAGAAGCATCAGATACTAGGGTAGGAATTTCTGAATAGGGTAAACCTGTATTTATTCCACAAGCCCCAAATTTGAGTGAGAGCTAACTTTGGACTAATAGTGAGCTTGATAATGTAAAACTTATACTATCTGAGTTAAAATCCTATTTCAAAAATGGACTTTAAACTCTGGCTTTGTTTTTTTTTTTTTCATACTTTTTTTAACTTACTATAAAAAGAAGAAAGTTTGAACATAACTGGAAGATTGTCCCTATGCCTGTCATTCACAAGAATACTGGAATTTTCAACCCATACAATCTTTTTTCTAGTCAAATTTATGTATGCTTTCGACAATTGAGAAGTGAAATGGCAAGATGTAAGTAGAAGGTAAAGTTCCCCTACTTACTAGGTATGCATGTGTTTAAAGAGCCAAAAAGTTTTTGGCATGGCAATTAATTAATTTCTTCCTTTACGCCAGAGTAAATAGTATTTAAAGAATGTATACATTTCCACTGTGCATCTGAACCTACTTAAACCTGTGTCATTGGCTGCGGGTGGCAGGAAGATATGATGTCCTTGACAACTGCTCACCGGGGCTGCAGGTTGCTCCCTGAACGTGTGACTCGGGTACTTCTGGTTTACTGCAAGCCCAGAGACAATGTGTTCATATGTTACCCGTCTCTGAGTGTGGATGTGTTGAATTATAACTTTAAAATGATTAAGTTGTACAGCAAATTTGTTTCAGCACCGGTATTGCCATGGAATAAGTTGCTTTAGGAGCTGGTGGCATCTAGAGGTTTTTTGGGCAGGTAACTTTGGTCTTACTTCAGGTGGTGGATGGACTGAGGACCTCTTTAGATCCCATCCAGTCCTAGTTTTTAATTCTACAGAGGAATATGATTCCCTCTAGGGGACTAATAAGAATACCCTGGAAAGACCTTTTTCCTTAATAGAATTTGATTTATTAAATGAGAACCTGTATCCATTTAAGTCTATATGTAGATCATCTATTTTTATATTGACTTACTATGATTTCTGACGTGTTAGAAAATCCTCCCACTTCTCGTTTTTCATTATACCATCGAGAAATAAAGGAATTTGAACTCTGAAAAACTCTTCATACTCATAATAAGGTTTTTCTGTTGCTTGAATATGTAGGTGACAAAATAGGTTTTTATGCTCACAGTATGCGGGGAGGGGGAAATAACTCAAAAAGCTAGAATAAACTCATTAAGCAGAAGACAGAAGAAGACATCTCTCTGTAAATGCAAAGACCACTGCATTTATCCATTTGATAAAAACAGATAAAAGTTCGTGAGGTATACACTGATAAATGGTGGTTGTGGGTTTTCTCTTTTTGCAGTGATTTTTGTCTTCAGTTTTAATTAGTATTATAATTACAGGTGTAGCATACATTGCCTGGATGTACAGAGCCAGCAGATGGAGCAAAAGAGCATGATAAATAGTTGGATAGTAATATAATGAATGCACTTACTCTGAGCTAGGGGGTGGGAGGTGTTTTCAACCTTTTTTTGCTCAATATTTGACCAGTGCCTTGGTTTCCAATCTGCCTAATCTAGCTGCCCTTCCTGCTTGTAGAAGTTTGGATTACTTGCTCTAACTTTCCTCATAATGACTATTTTACCCTGAAAGGATCCAGGTTGACTTTGCTTTTTTGTGTAGACTGACTTTACTTTTTGCCAGTCTACTTCTGTATGGAAAAATATCCATGGGAAAGGACTGATACCATTTTATCCTCCAGAAGAATTTGGCTTTTAGATAATTTGGAGTACAAATTTTGCCTTGTATGTCTCAGTTTACAAATTCAGCACAGTATCCTTACTTTTTTTATTTTATTTTATTTTTATTTTACTTCAAGAGGAATTGCACCCGTGAGGCCACTGTGAGGTTCTAAATTGAGCTCCAGATCCTTCCTGCTTGCGCGTGCTCAGGGATAAGCATTGCATCATGTGCACATGATGTCTTGGTAGAGCTGTTCTGGGGTTTGGGAAGGCTGCGGAGGGGGAGCACTTACCCACCCTCAGCTGTTGTAGCTGCCGACTCTGCAAACGGATGTAATGGTTACGTCTCTTGAACAGGAAAATTCTACGTTGCAGGGGAGTTTTGGTGTGCCCCGAGTTGGATGTCCCACCCACTACGCTTTACAGTTAGGTGGTTGTGTTGGTTGTGCTGGAATAAGATAAGGATAGCAGGGTGCTGCTAACAGCAGTAGCAACAAAATGAAGACATTATTTTTAGTAGGAAAAATTAATTTTTATTCTAAGGAGAAGGTTACATTGTAAATCTGTTCCACAAGTTCAGTGGCAACTGGGTTTTTTTTCACAGCTTTTCAGCTCTGCAACCACTCATTGTGTAAATAAAGGACTACTTAACTAAAGTATTGATACAATTTTCACTGGAATAAGATGGTTTGATCAGAAAAAAATTATATACATGCATATGGGAATGGATGCTATCTGTCTTTGTACATAAGAATAAACAACAGGAGGCTTGTTGGGATTTTTCTTATATAGTTTGAGCCTGTTGTTCAAATTTATTTTAATAGGCTATGTGCTTAAACCTCTTCAGAAAACAATGTCACTGGGTGGTATTATATTTCTGCTAACCTGGGCGCAGTTCTGTGTGGATACACGTATGTTGGGCTGTAATTTGCTGAAGGCAGGTAGCTGAACACAGGTATGCAGAGGATTTTCTTTGGATAAACTGCGACACTGTTTTCTTCAGGGGGTACGGCTTTAGTTCTTGTTCTCGTGTTACGCGACACAGAAAGAAATCACTGAAACAACTGTTGAAATGAGAGTACCGTCTTTTAGTCACAGTATTAACATACTTATTTTTCGGCACTGATCAGGTATATTTGTATATACAACCTTACCAAAAGCTTCACAGTCTTGTTGAGCTACTGTGAGACCTCTTACTTACTCCAGCTTAAATATCACGGAGGATTGCTCATGTTGTGACTGGTACTTCATAGTACCAACAGCAAATTCTGTCAGGCTGAGTTAGAATTTGGTAAAGATCTTCTGGCGACTGGGAAACTGTTGTCTAAGTCTTGCTTTTCAGGCTTTTCCCCCTACCTTCTCCATTGCTGCTATTTTATCTTTGCGTTTTTTGGGGCTTTTTAACGTGAAACGCTGCCCTCGTTCTGTATGCCATTCGATACCTAGGCGGCCTCCCTCCCTCCCTACCTAAAAAAGAGAAGATGGTTACTCAGGTTACATGTGGGTTTTGTGGAAAACCTTTTTTGCTGCCTTAGCAAAGTGCCTTGGCAGTCCCCTACAAAAGCGGCTGTGCTACAGCAGGGCAAAACACTGCCCTGTTAGAGGATACATCCCACCCCTTCAAGCTAGTGTTCTTGTTTTATCCTCATTAGTAACATGAGATGACCGTTCCCTTGCCGTTTATAATGGCGATCACATACTCTTGACTTACATGAGGGTCTCCCACAATGCTTTAATTTCTTCTGGCCTTTTTGATATCACTATATAATATTTGCGTGAAATTCCATAGTCTATTGGGAGCCGTAGAGGTAACTCTAACCACTTGCTTTTGCAGGTAAAATGGGCTGATTTAGTTACTTTCTCCGAGAGATAGAAACAGTGTTGGGAATAGAAGCTGGTGCTTTAATTGCTTAATTTTGTGTTGCCTTTGCCAGCAGACCTTGTACTGTTACCAGCAATAAAACTGTTGTGGAGAAATGATAGCTGAAGAACGCGTTAACTTCTGACTGTGTCGCACTGAGTTACAAATGTGCACAGCCGGTAATGAAGAATCCTCTGCAACTCTTCCTCTTTTGGAAAATACTGGGGTGGAGGGCTGGGAGCAGTGGACTGAAGCTGGTGGATGGATTACTGGCGCCCGTACCGATGGAGGCAGGGTCGGCAGCATGGCAGGAAGCGGATGCGCCCTCGCTGTCCGTGCAGGCGTGGGTGTGGACCTGCACTGTCCTGTTGCTGGTCCTGAGGATAATAATAAAAAGAAATGCCAGATTTTCAGATCAGAAGCTTTAAAAGAGCAACTTGGAGGTGTCAGCCAGACTGAGGTGTGTGCGGACTTCAGTTTGGAGGTGTAGAATATCTGGAGGTCAGAGTTACAAATGCTGTTTCTATCATACGTCTTCAACCAAAGTGGAGATGTTCTGGCCTGGCAGAGATGAATAGCAACTTGTAGAAGGGTATTGGGAATAAGGACCCTCCAAGGAATGTAAAAACAGACTGAGCAGGGAAATCAAGAGCAAGAAAAAGAAAAGCAGCATCGTAGAGGTGTGGTGATTAAGAGACAGTTACCAAAAATCAAGCCGACTTAATATTGCAAAAGAAAAATAAAATGATGGCTGGAGACCAATAAAAGAAAATAAGGGAAATAGAAGTGGGACTGTCTTAATTCTGGATGAATTTGAGATTAAATGTAACTGGTTATACACAAGTTACCTCTTTCAAAAAAAACGGCTAATGGCAGCGAGGATACAGAAATGGCAGTTACTCATTGGAAAATAGTTTGAGTACATCCAAAATTTTAAAAGGAGAAGGGAAGCTTATTGAAAGGGCTGCCAACCTGTTAGTCTCACCTCAGTGACATCCTTGGAGCAGTGTTTTGAGGAAATAAGTAATTTCTGATCTAATAGATAAAGATGGCAAAAAGTGTAGTCTGAGTTTACTAAAAATAAGTAACTGATACTTCTACTCAGTCTGGGCTTTTTACTGAGGTGCTTAATAAGCATCACTTCAGGAAGTTGTTAGTGAAACTGGAGATGATGAGAATTACGTAAAGAATGGGGAGTGTGGTAGAAGAGCTCATGTAAAGAAAAGTTAAGGTAGAAGGGCGATTGTTAGTGATGGGTGAATTGGTCTTGGTGTGTGTTTCATGTAGTATTTTCATTAGGGAACTTATAGGAAGGTTGTTCGAAGGAAATACGCCGAGAATGTGAGCTAGGGTAGAATTATCAATATATAGTAAATGATCAGAATATCTGTGAGGAGGATGATGAGGATGGGTAAAATGCAAATAGTGTCAAATTTCATACTGTGAACTGCAAAGATATGCACTGAAAGACTACTCATATTTATTTTTTAGCAATGAGCCTCCCAGTTCATATTATTCCACAGTTGGGAATGACAAAGGAAGAGAAAACACTGGTTGTCATAGATGAGTGCAGGTTAATGGCAAGACCCTAATGAAATGGAGCCATGAGAGAGGTCAAGTATGATGCAGCGTGTAAGAAATTTCCACTAAGAGAGGGAAATCGTAATGTCACTGAATGAGGCTTTTGTCTCATCTCAGACCTGCTGCGTTACTCGTCATCACACTGACAAATGAAGAATTCATACCGGGACAGGGCAGGGAAGATCTGTTAACATGACGGAGGAAACCGTGGACATGAGTGTCCTGAGAAGGTCAGAGTGGCTGGCGGCATAGCAGAGATGTGGGCTGAGAGCGTGTGTATGTTTGCTGTCTGCAAGAATATCAGAAAATTAAAAAAGCAGGGAGTGTGAGGAGTTATTTCAGCTGAATGCTAGCATTAGCATAAGAAATAAATTGATGTAAACTGACAATTACTGCTTTTAGGCTTGATGCTTGGGGGCTTCTGACTGTGAGTGATCGCTCTGACAGACACAGTGGGTCTGGACACCGAGCTGGCTTCAAAGTGGAGTGTGATCTGTTTTTTAAAGGGGTTTATATGAACTAAGTGTGAATAACGGTTAAAGCTAGAGTCAGTGACCCAAAAGGTCCCTTTCAGGCTTATGTGCCTCTATTCCCAATAGTGTCTGAATTACATTATAACTTAGACTGAGTGAATATAAACCTTTATGCATTTATTTATCCCATTTCTGGAATTTGCTGAGCTGATTGGAACAAACGGAGAATAAAAACCAAACAGCATTTCAGAGTTCAGCCGCCCATTACTAACTCAAAGTATGGTAATGTGACATTATAAGGTAGTCATACATTTTGCAGAGGAATTGTGCTTTCATGCTTCTTTGAGCAAAGTTTCAGGTTGGCTTTGCCTTTAGGATATGGGCTTTTTTTCATTTTATTTTATTTTTTGTTAAGCCCTAAACAAAATGGTCAAAAGCACCACTCTGTATTAGGATATGTCTGTGCAGCTGTGCAAAAAGAGATAATGGCGTATTCAGCTTTTGGCTAAGATTCAGTACTTTTCATCTGTCATCAGAGGTTGAAGCAGTAATGCAAAGTGATACTGGAAAAGTATTATTCTGCTACAGTGACAGCACCATTAAAATCAATAGAATAGGGCTTTTTTATAATCCCTATTACAGTAAAAGAATTAACATGCCCGTTAGTTGTACGAAAGCAGGAAATTATCTGGTTGTGCGCTTGTTTGCGGTGTGTTTGGTTTTAGAAGGCTTTGCCTTTCTTCTGAAGAACAATATATCCTGCCTGGGGCTCTGAGGTTTTAAAAAACATCAATATTAAGTTAAAAATCCATCCACTTTTTGGGAAGGATGGATGTTACGATACTTTAAATCCCTTAGACGTACTGGTTGTAAAGATGACATTGGCCACTGTGCTTTCCGGTGTATATGGGTGAATCTGAAGTTAAAAACCATGGCGATGCGTATCCATGACCAAAATGATTGCTAGACAGAGCCGTTACGGGGTTGCTGACTAATTCTTCGGCAACTGTCGGGCATCCCAGTGTGCGTTTCTGGTTTTCTTTAACAATCTCTGTTTTTCACAGCTTTATTATTGAAATGTGAAAACTGGTTTCAAGCTGAAAAATCTGATTTTTAACAATGTGGTTTTTCCCCCCTGTTCTTAAATAAAACCAATTCTTTAACCTCTTACCTGAGCTGGATGTACCTTTTATTATTATTGGCCTATAATCTATTTTACCTGCTGTGAACCTATTTGTGGAAATAATTTATAGTTCTTTCATGTCGTAGCTTAGTTTATCAAAGAAAGTAGTTTTATTTAAACCAGACTTAGGAAAATCAGAATGTTAGATACCTAATTATTTTCAAAGGCTGGGTTTAATTAGCTTTCTTGAGATTACAGAGGAAATCTGTGGCATAAAAGAGAATTACCAACTTCCTATCTTTTCCACAAGGTTATGGAAATATTTTGTTACAGTTCTTCAAACACAAGTCTGTATTGAACTAAGACAATACTACATTTATTACCAAAGTAATTCAGGCTGTTGAACTGCGGTTTGCAAAGGTGAAAGGTGGATACATTAACCCACTGATCTGCAGGCGTATGACAGTTTGTGAAAAATGTTATGTATCATTCTCCTCCCAACAGTGTGGCAGAGAGCATGATAAAATGGAGTGGAAACAAATGCTGATGTTAGCTGAGCCTTTTTAGCAGAAAGTGTATTTTTTTCTGTCAGGAGGCACACAAAGAAGCAGCTGTGGGTTTTTTCGGTGGTCGTATGAAATTTTCTGAAGAAATCCTGGAGGTCTAAACCATCAGTTATCCAAACCTGTTTTAGTAAGTCTGGCTTTTATTTCAGAAAAATGTGTCGGTTTAAAGCAACAGACATCTGAAGAATGGTTCATTGATCGCAAAGTTTTTGAATGGCCATTCTGTTTGCTTTCCAGCATTTCCCCAAACCCCAATTATGTAATTTTTAACATAAACACTCTCTATAAAATGAACTTTCTCTTCCTAGGGCGTGGTGCCTTCGTGCTCTGGCACTGAAAGCTGCTCTGTATGACTGAGTCTTTGTATTGCATTTACTTGTCTGCGGGATGCTGGCATTATTTTCACTAGCCATAACCATCGTAGCCCCATCTGTATTTTGACTGTCCTTTTATCTCCCATCCAGTACCTCAGGCCAAATGGATATGTCCTTCGGTTAGTTCTTGTGGGAGATGGACATAACACCAGACCTTCAATATATGAACTTCTGAAACTGTGTGCAATCCTCTTTTCATACGTAAATATTTTAAGTACCTTCGGAGAGATGGTTAGTCGCTCATCAAAGTATATATTTTCGTAATTTCTCATTTCATATTATTTTTCTTTTTTTTCTCTGTGATGCTTTCCTGTTTATTAGATTTGGATGATAACTCTGCTGGCGATGGATATATGAGATATTTAGCAAGTCATTATGTAAGGCACATTGCCATTTAAAAGTCAGGTCTGTGATAACCCTGGAAAAATGAGAGAAGTGGGTAGAAGATCAGTTCTGGTGGAGAGAGGGCTGACCTCTTTTTTCAGATCTTGTAATGGTTGTAAAACCTCAGCTTTTTTTCCTCCTTGCTCCAGTAAAGGAAGTTCTTTTGCCCTTATTTCAGGGGATTGTGCTTCAAAACTTTTTTTTTTTTTAAGCTGGTGGCACTGAGATGGATACTGAGCTATTCCTCTTCCTGTGTCTGACCAGGTGTGTTCCTCCATTAATAGCTGATGACCACTGCTCTTTTGAGACCTGCTGCGTCTCTTGGGGGACAAACTCAAGATTCCTGTGAAATCAGTCTTTTACGTATTTACTGTCTTTTACTATTTACGTAGTCTGTTTATTTTCTACTTGTATCTTCACAGACATGTTTGGAAGCCAGCTCACAAATTAAGAGTTGTTAATTATCACACTTCATTAGTAAAATAGATATTTTTTCCTGGAATAATGCTGCTAAATGTATAGTTGAAATAGCTGTATAGGGAGAATAAAATTTGGCATCTCTGATTTATGAGGGAAAGGCAGTGATACGTGTATCTATCTCTTCAAGCTCTGAAAGAGGAGCAAACATCAAAGGAAAATCTCTGTTTACTTTGGTACTCATAAAAGTTTCTTCTAGGTTATAAAATTTCATTATTGCTCTAGGGAAGGTTAGCTTGGATATTAAGAAAAATTGGGAAAAAAGTGTTATCAAACACTGGAACGGGCTGCCCAGGGAAGTGGTGGAGTCACCGTCCCTGGAGATGTTTAAGAGATGTGTAGATGTGGTGCTTATGGACATGGTGGACTTGACGGTACTTGGTGTACAGTTGGACTTGACCTTAAATGTCTTTTCCAACCTAAATGATTATATGGTCCTATGATTCTATAATCTATAAAAAAGAGGTAATCCTTTCAGTGTACTTTTAGGGATGTGCTTATCATGAAAGATGTGACTTGTTTTGGGCTGGGACTTTTAAAAAAAAATCTTGCTATATCACTCACATTTGCGGAGTCTCGAAAGAGAAAGCAATTTAGATCTTAATCTTGGTTCAGTTCTTTACTTAAAGAATACCCAGAAAGGCAGGTTTGCACAGGAGAACATTTTCCTTGCTTTGATTCTTCTTCTAACATCATCTTGAGGCTGCAGACGGGATTCTCCAGAGTTGATAGAAATGAGATATTCTTCTCTTTTTTCCAGTTATTTTCATTTTGCCCCTCTGTATCCCCTGTCAGTGTCCTCTCATAAGAAGAAACTAAATATTTTTTAGACTGAGAAATGGGCAAGAAGTCCTATTGACTGTCCAGGGAAAATAACAGCTGGTGCCAATTTCTTCAAGACGCACTCAAGATCCTGGTATTATAAGATGTGTTTTTTATGAAGCCTAAGACTTGCGTGTAATTCTTGATTTTTCCAAATACCTGCTTCCATATAGCTGTCTGCTCTGCCTGTTGGGAACGGTTTGTCACTCCTGAAGGACAATTCCTCTAAGTGTGGTTATTGGATATTTACTGTCAACAGCAAAGTACCAAATGGAGTTGGCAGCCCTGGTCATGAGAAATCCTGCAGTGGTTGGAAAAAACCCCCCACAGCCCATATTTGGTTGGCGTAAGTGCATATTTACTAAGGGATGGAAGGTTTTGGGCTGGTTAGTTATTAGCACTGCTAAAAGCGGTGATGCCAAGTCTTGGAAAGGACTGTACTTAAAATATAACTGCTTCATGGATGCCCATTTGGAATAGAACAGAACAGAATTTATAATTAAATAATTGAATAATTAAACATTGTATGCAAATGAAAAATTTAGGAGTGATAAAACCCTCTGATTTCATGGTATGAGGAAGAATGACAAGGCGAGTCAGAAATAAATGTATCTTTTTGTTACTTGCAGTAAATTTGCTTTTCAAACATCAAGTGTTTGGACAACTTCCAGAGTCAGGATGTGGATTAGATTGACCAGTTTTCAACTGATAGATCTTCTGATTCCATTTTTACTGAGTCTTCAGAATTTTAATGATTGCTGTCTGCAGGCTTCAGAGTATTTCTCAAGGACTGGAACACTGCCTAACTTATGCCGAGTCCAAAAAAATTATTCGTAATGCAATTCAATTTAAAAAATGATAATTCATCTGAATATGAGCTGGAAAAGTAGACCGTAGCATACTGCAGGCAATGAGAGCTCATAGCTGTGCTGCTGAGGGATTGATGCCCTCTAGCCAACAAGAAATGGGATATCTCTCCTTAAGGGTTCAACATAAGTAGTAGAGATAATAAGAAATTGGAGACTGGGACATTTGGTTTGGTATGCTTAAATGTATAGCTTACACTCCCATCATTTTAATAATAATATTTATACGTATTTGCATGTCTGAGGATGTGTAAATCTCTAGGTTAGTAAGTTGGGAATGACTTGGTATTGCTAAGGCAATTTTTTTTTTTTTTCCCAGGCAACACTAAAAATAGCTAATTTGACTAGACTGAAGAAGCCCAACCTTTGGGCGTGCTTTCTTTTTCTTGATTTTATAAATATCAGCTGATAAATAGCATGTTTTTCATAACTGTGCTGGGTTACACAGGTAATGCTGCTCTGTGTCTTTGCTAATGAATATGAAGTTGTCCTTCCATCATCTTTCTTAACTGATGGTCCATTTTGTGTTTGGGGAGGGGAGAGATAGGAGGTGGAAGACTAAAATTAGAAGTGGCTGAGTTTGACTTAAAGAAAAGTCAGCCTTTCTTCTTTTTAGGAAAGTATAGTTTTCTAATAAAAATAGGAAAATGTAAACAGTGTTTTTTCCTATACAGACTTTACTTAGAAACGAATGTTATGGTTCTTTTCTAGTTAAATAACCAAATATGCTGCAGATGACATTTTCACTGCTTAGATTACTTTTAGAAATTTTGTATTTGTCAGACATTTAAATAACGTCTCGGAATGTTAAATAATGATTTTGACTTCAGATGGCTGGTAGAGAAATATGTAGCTTTAAGTCTTCTCCCCGCTTCTTCCAATAGGTACTTGAAACTATTATTGTCACCTCCCCCTCCAATCTTATCTTTGAAGAGTTAGTCTATGGGAAATTTAAGAATGTAGCTACTTATTTATCTTGATTTTATATATATATATAAAATAGGCAATTGAAGTCTTAAAATGTAACTTTGTCATGAAAATGTTAAAATGAGCACCTCATTTCCACTTTCCAAGGCTAAAGAACAACATACAGCAAATATTTGTATGGTGAAAATGAATATGTTGCTGTCTTGATGTTAGAAATTCTCAAACTGATGTCAGTTTACAGCTGGAAAATCTCATAAATCCATTAGTTTTACGATACACAGCACAGTTTTATCTGCCCCGTTTGATAAGGAGGACCCTTAGGGACATAATCGGGGCCATGCTAACGTGTTTTGGTTGTATTCATTCTTCTAGTTCTGTTGCACTGATTTATATCTTCCAGATCTATTTCCGAGGCCAAATTTTTGGAGGGATTTTTGCACGAGAGGTAATCAAGTCTGCTGGGAGTATTTAGGTGCGGTATAAATACGGAAACTATGAAGTCTGCAGGGTTTTGTGGTGTGAAGGTTTGTGCAGTCAGCTAAATGAAATGCCTGGTAGTCGGATGTGGGAGGTTCAGCATCCGTGCCGGGTATATACCTGCTGAGGTCAGGCCCTGGCGAAAACAGGGTCCAAAATCACCTGGGCGTTATCTGGCCGCCTATAGGTGCCTGCGACATATACATCTGATACAGAGGTCCCGAACACCCGTGTAGTCTGTGCAAGTGGCACCAGGGCCACTACCTTTCTAATTAGATCTGGAAGTCACTGATGAAACAAATTGCCCCTCAAAATGCCCATTAGGGTCATTCTGTCTGCATGGTGAGCCCATCTGTGCATGATCACACCCCAAAACAATTACAGCATCCAGGGCTGAGAGTTATGCCCGCACAATAGGTAGGTATATTGAACACACATGTGTGTTTATAAAGAAAGGGAACGTTTATGTGCATACAGAGAGATCCATTTATTTTACTGTTCTAATATGTTATTGAATTTAAATTAAAACAGATCTTCTACAATTTGAACTTTTAACGGACTAGTTATTGTCATTCTGCTGTAATTGCTCTTTAATGTCATTTGAATAACAATCGGAAAGGGGAAAACAAAATTTATGTGCAATTAAACAGCTGCAGCTGCACCAAACACAAGTGTGTGAAAGTTTCCAAATAGGAACTTTAATCTGGCAGTGATTTTGGCAAAATAATTGTCCTTTTAGTGAGCTCAGCATCTGTGTATAGTTTGAAAGTTTTGTTACCTCTTAGGTAATTAGCTGCCTAGCTTTCATTGTGTTTTAATGTGGTAAAGGACCCCAATATAAAGTATTCCAGCTTTAAAAATAGCAAACTGTGTTGTAATCTTGTTAAATTGATGTGCACTTCCACAGTTAGCCATCTCTCATGGGTATGAAAATACCTGTGTCCTTTCTGAAGAGCATTTCAAGAAGTAGTTTGCCAGAAAATACTTGGGAGAAAAGCAATACATACACACATCCTTCCCACATGTGGCTAGAAAAAAAATGTTACGATTTGAATTGTCATTGATTCCCCATGTAACGTGCAGTCGTGCCGTTTTACTTGGAAAAAAATACCGTATGGTTCTCTGGAGGTGGATACTTTTTTCTCAAAGAAAGCAAGCTGCAGTGTTTTTGGGGTATATGGCTTTGTGAGTCCCATGTGTATGCCAGCCCCTCTTAAAACCGTTAATTTCTAAAATATGAACTTTGACTTTTAATCTGCCATTTTTATAGAGACTCTTTACAAGTCTCAGTAAATACATGGCTGAGCAGAGCTGTTGTTCCATCAAATTCTTCCATATGAGAAGCGGGGGGGCAATTTAATGAATCTAATGGGAGACCAGCGCAAACCAGATGAAATGAGTTATGCAGCAAGTGGAGAACATCTAGACCTTGCTGCCTTGGGAAATCGGGGAGGTAGATTATATCCACCAGACGGACTGAAAAACGGGCAGAGCAAACTCTCTGGACATCTGCTCCATGGGCACTGTCCTGGTTTTAGTTGACGTAGAGTTAATTTTCCTCACCGTAGCTAGGATGCGGTTACGCTCTGGGATTTGTGCTGAGAAGAGTATTGATAGGTGCTAAGGTTTTGGGTTTTGCTAAGCAATGTTGGTACCAAGTCAAGGACTTTCTCAGTTTCTGATATTGTACCTCTGTTCCCGGCTTCTTCTCTGCAAGAAGCTGGGAAGGGACACAACCTGGACAGCTGACCCAAACTGACCAAAGGGACATTTCATGCCGTCAAACATCATGCTCAGTATATAAGTTGGGGGTGGGCCAGGGACCGTGTTGGTTCCCCCCTCAGTCACTCTCTTTCTCAGTGGGGCTTGCTCTGGCACGGTCTGTCTCTCAGGCTTGGCCTGGGTCTCGGGCATTGGCTCTTGAGCTCTCCAGCTCTGGCTCTTGCTACTCAGGACCTGCCTGGGCATCAGTTGGTGGGTGGTGAGTACTTGTATTGTGTGTTTTATTTTCCTTTTTTTTAATTACATATTATTATTATTAGTGGTAGTAATATGTGGTAGTAATAATTTCACTATGTTTTTAGTAGTAATATCAGTATCATTAGTATTGCTAGTATTATTGGTATTTTAGTATGGTTAGTATCACTATTCTATTCATTTATGTTCAATTATTAAATCATTCTTATCTCAACCCATGATTTTCCTTGTCTTTTCCTCCGATTCTGCTCCTGCACTGGGGGAGGGAGTAGGTGACCGAGTGCCTGGGATTAAACCATGACAGGCACCGAGAGCAGTGGGTGGGGGTGTATCATGGAATCGTATCCTCTGAAACCCGCAAATGCAGCAGCTATGGATGGTGGGAAGGTCAGGTCTGTGGACTGCAGCAAGCTGTATTTTGAGCATGCATCGAATTTCCAGTGCCCTCATTAATCTAGTCCTTTCTGTACATTAACAAATGAATATATTTCAGTGTTGTGTATATGCAAGTTTTAACATACCTGGTAACACTGATGTGACCTTTCAGGTACGTAGGAGACGTGTATGACCTGAGATGCCAGTCCCGGAGTTCTGCACTTAACTGTAATCACATAATCTCAATACTTCAGTCTGTAAACCATTTTCTTTTAAACATCTTCGGCAGTAATAGCTTTCTCTAAGAAAACGTGTGACATTAACACTGGGTTTTTAGGCTTTATACATCCAGCATTCATCCTTCTTGGAGGTGGACAACCTTTCTCTGACATCCTTTTGGCTCTGTACGTGCAGGGTGAGGAGGAAAAGTCCTACAGCAAGGACGGGCTCATGACTGGAGATAAACATGAATAAAAACCTCTGTCAGGGTTAAAAAAAAATCACCTTTCAACCACAGTTAGGTCTAACTGTGCTCAAGAGTTAAATCTCTCTGAATACTTTGTAAATCAAATAAACAACACTGCAATCTACACAGACATCTCTAGGCAGTCCTTCTCCTTTCTCTTTGAATATTTACTGTGGTCTAGCCAGAAAATTTTGGAAGAGAATTTTCTTAAACTGTTTTTATATTCATATTACTACCAGGTGAAGAGATTGTTGTCTTGTGCTGTGGTTCTTTTAAGCTCAGGAGCAGAAAATTATTAAAGTTGGCCTTTCAGGCTATATGATTTTTATCTGCCTACAGTCCTGCTCCAGAAAATTGTTTTAAGCTCAATTAATTTCACCACTATTTAACCTCTTGTTCACATGTGTGATAATGAAAAGAAAAACCACCAGAGACTCTAGTGAGAGGCTTGTAAGAGGTGAATAATTCAACTTTTAAAAATCAGTTGTAACTTGATTTCTTGGCCGTATATGTGCTCCATCTGTGCAATTAAAGCACCTCCCAGTCTGTCCTCCTGATTCCCAGATCACGTTTAAATGTTTTATTCCTGGCCTAACTATACATATTTCCAGAACTAATCACTTTTTACTAGCCAAAGATAATTAATCCTTACTTAAATATTACACTTGCTTAACAAGTGGTCTGCTTGAAGAATATTGGTGCCTTTTTGGGTTGTAAAAGAAGTTGACTGGTGCTGCATTTTTGCCTCATGCTTTTGAAGTATCGTTGGGATACCAGGAGAGCTCAGCTTTCTCCCCCTTCTTTTACCTCAAAGAGGAAATTGTGGTAGGGCTTTGAGGTAAAAGAAGATGCATCTTGGTGGTGACATGGAGCTCCAGACTATTCTGGCACGATTTGGGCAAAGTAAAAGTGAAATCTGTTGAATATTGGTAAACCCCCAGCTGTCAGCTCTTGCTTTGTAGGCCCCTGAGCACCAAGTTATTGCACAGCTGGGGAAGTGTGACTATACTGATACTCCGTCTCCGTGCTTTTCTGAGGCATTCATGTTCGGCTGTGGTCAAAGACTGTGTGCTGGGCTGCCTGAAAGGTCTGACCTGAGACAATAATTCTTGTGGTTTTAATCAGAGTAAGTAGGAGACAGCTGTAGGAAAAGAGGATTCCCAGGGTCTGAGGGAGAAATGTGACCAAGTATTCAAGAAGCCTAAGTGGAAAATATTTTGAAGTATACAGTTATGCTGTTGGGTTTTTAACAAATAATTTATCTTCCCCTTATAGTCTTTCAAAACTTTAATTTCTGTACTTAATTGCTTGATACTTAATGAGCTTAATTTTAATACATTTATTTACAGGTATGTTGCTAGACTTTCTGTTTGGACTTACAGAACCGCAGCTTCTCAAAATTATGTAGCAAGTTCATTTTCAACGTATTTTACTGTTCCTCAGAAGGTTGAAATGTACAATTACATATGCATGTGACTGGGGCATTTCATGACTGTCCCACAAAGAAGATGGTTTTATGATGGATTTATGGTGTGGTTTGAGTATTTTTGGCCAAGAGTCCTAGAGATTTCTATTTGATGTATTTTTAATTTAAAAAAAAATCTCTGATTAAATAGAAGCTATATATTAATACATTTTTAAAGTATTACACCACTCTTAAATCATATTCTTTCTCACACACACATTATATAGAGTTTGTAATACCAAAAATGAAAACCAGCTTATAGGCTTGAGGAGTAAAGATTGCCAGCATTTATCTGGATGTGACAGAGAGAAAAATTAATTGAAAGCAATGGAAAAAAAGTGCCAGTATATGGTAATATTTTTATCATACTCAAAGCCAGTAGATTTTCTTCATTTGGAGCTGGAAGTATAATGTATTCTGGTTATTGTCTTCAGCTGTACGAAAGACTGATTTACTTAGGCCTTCCTAATGCTGCTCTTCAGAGTCATTATCGTTTCCCATCAGCTGAAGTGTGCTTTCATAAATTACAAAAGGCGAAACAGAAGGTTTAGGCTTCTAAAAAACATGCAGCTCCACTTTTCTTTCTCATTATGCTGCTAAGTAGGCAGTAGCCCTGTCATGCTTTGAGTCTGATTTTCATGGAGTTTGTGTGTAAAAGACGCTTCCTAAATCTTTAATGTGCATCTTTATATGCTGCCATCCTTTTCTATTTGCTTTGGTCAGGCTGCAGATAAATTTGTGTTTAATAAAATACAGGCCATTTTCTCATCCTATTTTTCATTGATGTAAATTATAATTTAGTAACTTAATTTTGTACTTTTTGCCCTTCTCCAAATGTGCACAAGCCTAGGAAGCTAACTGAGAGAGATGTGTAGCGTGCAGTGCTCTTTGTTTACCAGGTTGGAAGGAAGCTGATTTTTCTGGAATGGATTTCAGCTATGCAGTCGTGTTTCTGATGCAGGCTTGTACCAAGATCCCTTGGAAGCCAACTCAACTGGCTTCTGTTTGCACAGATAACTGTGCAAATGCTCTTCCAAATCCTTCCCTTCTCAAGCTGGTATTAGGAACAGCAGTGCCATAACCAGCATTGTTTTCTCTCCTGAGCCCTTTGATGTGAAATGTCTTGCAGATGTCCAAGTCTTCTCCTTTGAGATCCAGCATCTTCGGGGCTCTGGGCTCTTCATATGACTGAGCTCAAAGGAATTGCTGTGTTTTGTAAGAGGGCTACCTAGTACTGACTGTTCACCTAATAAAAAGTAAACTAAAATTATCTGAACCACAGGAACTTGAAAATTTCTTGTTGCTACCTTTTTCTCTTAGCCTCGTGTGGTTGACAGTGTCATTGTAATGGTGTCTGTCAGTTTTTGCATGTGCGGTGCCATGGGTGATTAAAGGGTTAAGGATAAGAGATGCAAAAGAAATGTTATTGCTGTTAATTTTTTACAAAAGTACTTTTTATTTGTGGATGAGTGGGGAAAGGCACGAAGAAAAACATAAACGGTCTTAACATTGATTTCCAAAACCACAAGTCAAGTGTTTTGGTCCTTGGTTTTTGCACAAGTGTCCCTCAGGGTCTGGGGTGGGGCAGGAGAGGGAAGTCTGTGCACAAGTTAAGTGGGATACCTAGATACGTCGGTTTGTAAATACTAATTTGGGGGGTCAAATTCCTAATCATGCTGGTGTAGGAAACTGACTGGCGCTGTTACTGGTTTGGCCAGATTTGTTGACGTCAACCAAGTCACTTCAACTGGCTGTGCCTTTTTTTCCCCTTTGTCTTATCTACTTCATCTCTAACAAGAGACATTTGCTCATTCTGAGTTCACGCCATGGGGCTGTGATTTCATCTGGCATGTTCAGATGTTACTAGAATAGGGATGATAATAGGTTGTTTGGAAAATTTTTAAGATACCCTATTTCTCAGCTGGTTGATTTTTCCAGCAGTAAATGCAGGTTTCCAAGGAAATTTTGGCTTCCATTGCAGTGTACGTGCCTTCTGCTGTATGCTGAAGCTTAATTTCTCTTAAATATAGAAAATGTACGTACACGTACCATCCAAAAACCTGCATGTGCACATCTTTGTTGGATGAGCTTTAGCTCAAAAATGGAATCATTGTGTGCATGTGAGATTTAATCTATTTATGAAACTAAAAAAATACGCGTCTCATTTGCAGCCCGCTCACCTTTGCTGTGTCTTCAACTGCAAAGTCTGCAGTTTAGAAGTACTTGTTTTCTTTATTAGTAGGGTAGTGGTTGAGTCTTGTAGGCATTCACTGGAAGAAATTCTTGAAGATATTGCACTTCACCATTGCAAATATAGTGCTGATTCTCTTTACTACTTTAGTATCTTAATACTGACTTGAAAGCAGTGGTCAGTAATGTGACTTCTAAAATAGATTTCATTAATTTATCTACAGAATTTCTCCTAAAGACAGTATTGACAGAAAGTAAAACTTTATTGAAACTGTTGAAGTAGAAACATAATGTTACACTGACATAAAACTAGTTTAAAAACCTGTAAAAATGATATTATACTAGTTTGGGATTAACCAGCTGCTAATATGTCACTCTAAACATAATGAACCAACATCAGGACTCGAGTAATGTTAAGAATTAAATACGTTTGCACATGTATTTGTGCACACTTTAAGAACAGCTTCAACATACAAATTTGCCATTTTTCATGATATATAAATAAAATGGAATAGCATCTGCTTTTAAGGGAAGCTGTTCTTACTGGGAAAACTAAAATAGAAAGGGAGAAATGCGAACAGCAGCAGTATTTTAATTTTTTACTGTAATTTTTTACTGTAATTTTCCATATAATAAAATCAGCTGTGAGTGCCAGGGCATTTATCTCATTTGTCAGGATGTCCAAGTTGTTTGTCATCACCCACCTCAAATAAGCCAGCCTGTCTGCTGCTTTATCTTAACTACTCAGTTGGTCAGAAGAAAACCTTCTTGTTACAGACAGATGGTAAAGAGATAGTGGAAATTAAATACGTAAAACAAAACCCTGTGAAAACTTGTTATTTAGAAGTACATATTGGGGTTTGTTCCAGAGGTTGGCTGGTTTCTTGCAGTTGCTGACTCAATAAAAAGAATAAAACTGATTTTGTCTATTCCACTTAACTTCACTTGCATCAGAAACTTCCTAAAGTGCCAATTTTCAGTCTTTTCTTTTGGTGTGTTTTTCTGGGGTGTGGGTTTTTGTGTGTGGTTTTTGGTTGGTTTTTTGTGTGTTTTGTTTGTTTTTTTTTTCCCCCCAAAAGGCAGTTCCAGCTGCTCGGTCATTATTTAAAAAGTAAATGGAAAAGAGTGTCTAGAAAAACAGCCCCCACTCCTCTCCAAACCTCCTTGTGTTTGGGTGCAAAATAGCCCTGTTTGTGACCAAGGGCTGCTGAAGCACCTGAAGAAATATGCTTTCATATAAATGGCCAGTTGAAAATACTGTCACCTGGCCAAGTTTTTATTTTAAAGATTGTATACAGAGTCGTGCTAGCTGCTGGCAGTGTGGAAACCAGGCACCAAGGCCAAGAGAAATGGCTTTTGGAGGGAGGCTGATACTTCAGCCGGTGATGGGAACAGACTGTGCTGTTTGCAGAAAGCATCCAGATTAGGTGTATAAAGGTGATGGTCTTTGATTATTTTATAGGTCATTCTTCACTGTGGTGTCTCAGCCTGAGGCAGCGTCATCGGTCATTTACAGTGGATCAGAAGTCGTTCTTGTGGCTGTTTGTACAATCGCAGAATGGCTTGGGTTGGAAGGGACCTTGAAGATCATCTAGTCCAACCTCCCGGTTGGACTAGATCAGGATTCAGCCTGACCTTGAACACTTGTTCATTGGTAATTAAAGTGAGGAGATGCCTTTATCACCTTTTCCCCATAACTTTTAGGGCAGTGTTTCCACTGCAGCAGAACAATTGTTTCCCTTCCTCTTCCTTCCTTCAACATTTTAAGACCAGTGTTTCTGGGGTTTGGTTTTGGTTTTACTTTTCCAGATTTGTATATCGGGGTTACAGCATTCTTTATCAGTACCAAAGTCTTGACGGATCTTACGTTGCACTCGAACAGTCAAACTCCAGATCCGTCTTCACATTTTGCTGGCCAAAGTATGTAGTTCTTACCTTCTCACAAAAGCAAACCCAGGCCAGGTCTAGTCGATCAGTTTGGTAGTCCCTTTGGGGCAGCTCATCTGGGGAGCACTTGTTTGTCATTTAGATGTCGACGTGTTTGGGGAACGCAGTGCAGGCAGCCAGGCGTCGTGTGACACGTTCTGCCTTTCGTACCTTGCTCCTCCAGATGCAAGAAAAGGAAATTCAACACTTACCGACTTTAGAACTTCCACCTTTGGCAAGGAAACCGTTGATTATCTTTTTTATTATTGGTTTCTTTTCACATAGATACTTCGTGTTGAAATATTCAAATGTTTGGAATATGGACAAACTTCAGTGAATACATTTTATTTTCTATATAGCCTGCAAAATCCCATGTTCTTATAACAATCAAATACATATACAATATTTAATTTCTCATTTCCCATTACTATTTTAAAATACATGTGTTATTTACATACTGTTGATATTATTTCTCCCATTTGTTTCTATATTTTTTTTAGAGGTTTTTGATCCTCAGTCACCTTTTTTATTTAATAGACTAAATTTCTTCTCTGGTGTGGTCAGTGCTACTTTTCTTGAAATACTTGTTATTATCATTTCTTCAGTTTTTGTACTGATGGACCATGTAGACCTTTAGAAGAAATAAAACCACAAATAGTGTGCACAGCATAGTAAAACGAAGGCGTTTGGTACCTTTGGGTAGGAGGTGTAATGAGGAATTCTCTCTAATTCTTATTTCTAAGAAAAAGCGCTTAGATCTCTATAGACCGGTCAGTACTTAAAAAAAAAAGCCAGTTGAACTCTATTGATTCAGTATTACTCAGTGTGTTACCCTGTTTGGATGTTGCAAATGGAAATAATATTTTAGCACCTTAAGTGCCTCTTGTTCCCTTGTCTGGGAAAAACTGACACCCTGGCCAGAAGAGAGTCAGGGTTTGGATGTTTTAGATATGTATTTAAATACCGGATTGTATTGTTTGACAGATTCGTTACATTCCACCTGCATTTTGTATTGCACCAGCACAAGCAATGCTGCACCAAAGCCACATATCTCCAGAAGCTAGCAAGAAATGTGTTGAAAGATCTGTTGAATTGTATTTTTCTAAATGACACAGTAGTGATACCCAGTAAGATGCCGAAGGGAGAAATGTAGTATTTGTTTTGCAAACACTGTTTTCTCCTTTTGTATGCATTTTCAGTTGAGCTTACTGAGTTTACTTTGGTTCCAAGTTAAGAAAGGAAACAAAGATTGGAGTGGCAGTGACTCAGGCACATTGCCTCTTGCAAATGTCTTTAGTAAATAATTTAGTGAAAGAATTACTTCCTTGCATTTGACTAGAGGACAACTTAGTAAGATTAACTATATTTTAATCATCACATTTGTGCTTTCCGTTACTAGAAGTATTCTGTTACATGGCTATAAAGGCTAGCAATTAAAACGTAATGCTTCTGCATCTTACAACAATGATGAACACCTATTTAAACATCCTTGAGACAGCCTAACTGCATCCATTGAGTTTGTGTTTTGGTACTAAAACAATGTTTATTTTTTTGACATGTCACAAATATATATGTATATATTTTTTGCGGCCTGTTTAACTTCATCTGCTGTATGGAGTTAGGTGCTGCATGTGGCTTGTAGTGTCTCACTTAGTCCAATTATTTTATTTTTCAGTAGGAGAAGCTGCTTCCCCAAACAAGAATTTGAGATATACCATTTGGCCATTACTGTTCTACGTTTATTTAATGTCTGAAGTGTGAGGAGCACTTCTGATTTTTCTTTATACTTAAATGACACCGCTTTTAGGGGTCTTCTTTCCATCTTGCCTTCCACAACATTCAACACAATGGTTTTTGGGAGTGCTGTATTCTGTGACTCTCTATATAAATTATTGTTACGCACCTTGTTATACCTTCTAAGTAGATCACTCTCTCTTTAAATCCCTTTTAAGCACCAAACATGAAATGGCCATTCACAGGAACAAATCTCCTTGTTCAAAACAAGACAGAAAGTTCAAGTAAATCTGATGACCTAAGAGTATATTGTTTTCATCCCGGTCTGTGTTGACGTGAAATCTGTTCGTCTTCTTCGCAGCCTTCAGTGTCAAAATATTTGTGCTGTTGAAGTGAAGGCAGAAGTGACGGAAATCCTGTTGTGAAGTCCGTGTTGTAAATACAAGAATGGAAATGTTGTTGTTTTCTTGGAGATGAATAAACTTCAGTTACGCGGGCTTAAATGCAGTTGTACGAGCCCGAAATGTAGCAGATCTTGAGGACCTTTGGCTTCTCCTTGCCTTTCTGGGTCATGCTGGTGCACGATACGCTCTAGGTACGATGCGGGCTTGCTTCAGCCTTGTGATTCCTATGGGGAAGCAGACAAACATCCCTCTTTAAATTGGTTCTTCTCAGCTGGGTTGATGGAGACGTCCCACTGGTCTAGATGGTGCCCTGCATGAACTTGGAACTACGTGGTGGGATGAAATGTGCCAGTAATAGGTTAAGGGTCATAAAACCCTATTAGCCATGAAGTTTGCATGCAAGACGTTTGGGGAACATTTTTGTGTGTTGGAAGCCTTTTCTGCTCCCCTTCCTCGAGAGCAATGTTAGGAAGTTAAAGGTTTGATGTTGACGTCTCTGGGTGATGTTCATTTTGAAATGTAGAAGCAGTGGTTTGCAACCCCTTGGTATAAGCAATTCCCAGTGACATCTGGAGCTGCCAAAGGATGAAAGAGAAAAGAGTTAGCAGGAGCGACATGGTCTTGAGCTCTGGAACTTACTCCTCGTCTGGTCAAAGTCCAGATTTTCTTTAGGATACGCTTCAAAGCTCGAAGGGTGTTTCTGTGAGAGGGCTGGTGTTTTTTTCATGATTGTGTTGAGTACCACATTTCCCTACTCAATTCAGTGGTTTCTGTCAGAAATTGTACCGCTTTTGGGTTGCACTCCTGGGATTTGGTCCATGTGGCTTGAGATGATGAATTATCAAAATCACTTATGTGAAATGTACTTTTAAAAAATTACCTGAAATTAGTGATTAGGAATGTAAAGGACATCAGTTTCACAACTGTCATCAATGTAATATTTTTATGCATTATTTTTGAACAAATATTTGATTATCTGACCACATTTTTATCTCTAGGGACATTTATTTGCAATCAAATAAAATGTGGAAAAAAAAATTTAACCCATGCAAACTCCTTACTAAAACAAAAATCAATTTGTCATTAGTTATACTTGATGGACTTCTAAATTATGTTACTTTCATAGGATCATGCAGACTGAACTACATTTAAATCACAAGGTTTTTACTTAGAACAGCCAGAAATTAGGTTATTATTTATTAAAAACCCCCACTGCATTCTCTTTTCAGTAGTGATGAATGCAAGAAAGAGAAAAGTTGTTTCCGTCATCAAATTTTTAAGTACAATTACTTAGCTGCGCTTATACAATTACTGCTAAAATGTCATATATATATAAATGGACCTATAATCACGTTTACAGAAATGTACTGAAGGATGGTATTTCTGTGGCTGCCGGAAGACAAGAGTCTAGGAATTATTGCTTAATCTGGGTGGTTGGTTTCTTCCAAATTGCATTTTTTTCACCTAAAAAAATAAGAATAGATATTTTTTCTTAATAGTCACCTTCTTGTTTGTATTGTTTAGTATAGATAAGAATTTAAAAAGAGGCTTAGGCAACAGTTAAATTAAATTTTAGCAGCCACACTGTTCTTAAGAGCTGTAATTTTGCTCCCAGTAGGCTTTTAAATTCTACTCACATGCTGCCATCCAAGTCCCATTATAGATGTCAATGCTTCTTAAGTTAGGCTTTGTTTAAAAGGAAAGAAAACTTCTTTTTGAATGAAATGTGGAAGCAAATCATTAGATGAAATTGCTCAGGAAACAACGATATGTGTAAATCGGATCTGTGGAGTCATTACACAGCCTCCAGTGAACTTGGGAATCCAAGGGCAACGTATGGGTGGAAGGAGGGAGAGGCCACAAAGGAGGAGTTTAGAGATACTGCCCTGGCACGCAGGGATGGTGTTAGGAACATCAGGGCTCAAGTTGAGACTTGAATGTCAAGGGCCAGTAAAAGTTTCTGCCACTACCTTTCTAGTTTGAGGCCTTGGAATGAGTTTACGGGGATGTGAAGCAGGAGGTAACCAGGAACAGTCAGCTTGAGTTTAGCTCGGATAAACTGTGCCTATCGGAGCAGCTTCACTTCAGTGAAAACCTGGCTGGAAGTTTGGGTGGGGGGAGAGCAGTGGACATAATTCCCCTCACTTTTAAGAATGTTGTGGGCACTCCCTCCCACAGTGTTACTCAGGCTGGGAGGTTGTGGTAGGATGGCTGTGGTCCGGGTGGGCAACCAGAGGGGTAAAACCTCTGGTTGGATGGTGGGGTTCAGCGGCCGTGTGAGTGGGGTCTGCTCTGCCTGGAGGTGGCCACAAGTGGAGGGTTGCAGGGTCTGTCATGTTTGAAGACACGGCTCATTTAACAGCAGTAGGGGAAGGCACCCAGTGATACTGGAGTTGAACTGCAGCTTTTGACTGTAACCGTTATCTTCCCATTTCAGAACTTGTACGTGTTTGAGTCTTACTCATTCCATTGTGTACTATGTGGTCACTGAGAAGAGGTAATGTCGACTCTGCTAAAGGAGACTCGGGAGCATAGGACAAAGCCAGTGAAGATTTTATTCCTCCAGTACACTTGTTAATACCCTTCTCTGGAAGGTCTTTCAATAGCCAGGGGATTTGCTAGCTAATACTAACCAGTCGTCAGCTGAAGTGTGAACTACGGGCAGGGTCTCAGGTGCTGCTGGGACAAGTGCACGCACCCTCTCCTCATTGTGAGCAGAAGGTAAATCCCCGTGGCCGGTCGGCTGCAGGGGTTGCAAGCTCTGGAGCTGGAGGACTTTCCAGGAGAGGATTCCTCCATCATAAAAATCATCCCCTTCATCCCCTTCTGAGATTTCTATGTGCTGCACTGCCTGATGTCAGCACAGATGCCAACTTCTCATCCCACGAATACCTGTTTATAACTGGTGTTTGATTTTTCCCATCATCTTGCCTCCAGCTAATTTGTAAGGAGAGAGAGAGTTTAGCTGAGAGACTGTGTGTGGTGAAGGATTGTTCTTACTATCTGTGTTTTTCTAAAACTCGGAATGAGTTGCAGAGAGAGTTGATTTTAATGCAGGCAATTTCCAAGACCAATGTACAGTACTGATTTAAACATTTATTTTATGATGGCATATGTTATTCCATCAGCTGTAGCAAGTGCGTTAATAAAATACGGATTTATTTTACTGAAAATCTTTCAAATTTTTAATACAGCTGTGAGCTGAAGTTTATTTTGGCACACTGAACTGTATGGTCCTTTACTTAAACTTAATGTTTAATTGAATCCCTCTAGGCTTTCGGTATAGCCACCTGACGACTACTGTCTGAATAACGGTGATCTTTGTTTCATGTACAGAATTATTTTGGATCTCTGGCAAGCAGAAATTAGCTTGTACTAATTGTTATTTTGTGTGGTAAATAGTTAAAAAATTAACTTGAAACTTCAGTCTTCACATGTTGAGGTCTTGATACTTAAATGGCAAATTTAGATTGTTTTCAGTAACATCAAGTCTTGGTCCATAAAGAAAAAAAAAGGAAAAAAAACCCCCAAACCCACAAAAAAACCCAAACCCAAGAAGCAACTTCTTAGTTTTCCCAATAAATTGGAAAACAGAAAAATGCTGTTTTCAAGCTAGATTGATTGTGGAAACTGCAGCCCAATACAATCTTCACACTTACTTCATGTGCCATTATTTATTGCAGAAGTGATTAGTGCTTCTCAGGCCCTGGAAAAAGATGTTTTTCTCCAAGAAGTATTTTATGCAGTTAATGGTAGTACTGTGGGAGAGCGATGGGGAGTCAGCTTCATGGCAGACTGTGATTTAAGCAGGATTCAGTGGATCCGTGTGTGTGTGGACCAGTGCGATGGCATGTCCGCGGCACCACCTGCGGTGCCTGTTGAGTTAAACATGCACACATTTTTCCTGGATAAAGCCAAAGTTAAGGATGAGAAGAGCGTACAGGCCGATGGAGGCACTGACATGTATTATTAAGGAATACGGTTGTGATTGGAGTACAGTTACGCAGATTGCTCAAAGCAAGGAGCTGAGATAGCCATCTCGTAGGAAAGCTAAGTATTGTCTTACACCTGCTGTGTTTAATTCTTCTATACTACACAGGCATACCTGCCATTAAAAAAAACATACATAAACCAGACTGGGCATGATAGTATTTTCTTATCTAACAACAGTAGGTTTTTTGGTGGTGGAAATGTTTCATTAATAGGTTAATACAGCTTCTATTGATCTTAATTTCTCCTTTCTGTACTCCATGTCTCTGGGTGATTAATTTATTAATCTTTGGGTGATTTTTCAAGGATTTGCCTGATAGAATTCTATCATCATTTTTACAGTTTAGCTTTGTAACTAGCTTCTTGTGTTATAATGGAAGTAAGTTCTTTTTCCTAATCTGGACCTGCCAGGATTATCTACTTTACAGAGGACCACTTCTCTCTACTCACCCTTACTCTTCATGTCGTAGTAAAATGTTCAGCACTAGCAGCTCTGTGAGGCCACTCTAGGTGGTATTCCCAAAACACAGTAGCCTTACTAAAACAAATGTAATTTTACAGGCCTGCAAATCTGTGGTATATTTGGCTGTTAGCAGAAGGTACTTCAGTTAATTGAACATTGGGAGAGCTGTTGGTGCAGGAGACAGCGCAGTGGGTGGGAGTGCAAACTGCAGGTTAGATCGTCTACTTCCTACAGATTGTTTTAAGATCTTTCTTTGTAGGGTAGCACAATAAGCTTTACGTACCTGCTTTGAAACTGGAGGGGTGATGCCTTGGTGACACACCTGAGATCTACACCGTGGATGAATGTATATATATACCTGTCCTTGGTCTCGTTAGATGTACCGAGAGTGACTCTTCAGTTGTAGTGGGATGTCTAAATATTTTATGAGTTTGCTCTCGCAGCAAATATGAGTGTTTAATAAGTGAATACTGTACATATTTTAAAGATGAGGAACCTGGATACATACAACGGAAGTGGTTTAGGATGACAAGGATGATAGGGAGCTGGTGACAGAATCAGGCACTGACTGCACTCCTCCCAAATTTTGGCTAGCGCCTTAATGGTTCTAATATCTCCCAACTACAAGTAGCCTCAGTTCCCTCACAAAAGCCCTTGCCAGCAGATTTCCTCTGGGCTCCATCTTGCGCAACTTTTTTGTAAACTGAATGGAAAAGGCTGTGCTGTGTCACCAATTAAAATGTCAGCAGCTTAAATACCAAAAACTGATGGGCAACATCCAGTTCTACTTGTCAGATACAAGAACAGTCTTGCAGTGCATGATAGAGAAGGTGCTTGAAGAAGCCCTAACTGAGCTAAACCCGAGCAAGGTGGCAGTAGCATTGGTACTTCAGAAGTGCACGTTGCCGTCTCATCATCTCTGACGGGAAAACGCTTCTGCCAGCCACATACCCTGCGTAGCGTGATGGTGGTGCAACAGACTTGCTCATAGCAGACCAGGCTTTAAGCTTGTCTGACCTGGCACAGGGATCTGTTTAATGCATTGCTAGTCTCCAAACATCTCTGTCTCAGTGCACTTGGGTAGACAACTGCAGAACCCCAAAGCCTTTGAGTTATTAAATGGCAGTAAAACCCACTTGTTATTAATTTAGTACCGAAAGTCCTTGACTTCAGTGTTGTGTGGGGCTTCCCAGTGGAGTCCAGCTGAAATCTGTACATCTGCTCTGACTGTACTGCTCCCAGGGGGATCACCATGAGCTCTCTCCTGGAGCTTAGCTGTTTTGTGGTGAGACATCCCTTTTCGTCACAACCTCTCAGTACTAATTGCTTCCCGTTAATGGACGTCAGGACCAGGGAGTGACTTATATCAGTAGACAATGCTCAGTGAAAGACAGATCATCTGTTCTGTTCATTCCTATAGGGAACAGGGCAGTGACCAACAATTAGTCATCTTTGAGTTTTTGGAGCTGTAGCTCCCCAGAGTGTAGGTTGTGAAAGGAATTTCCAGGTTATGTTGAACCTCTATCATACAGCTCATCTCCAAATTTTTTCTTAGACTGATCTTTCAGAAAGGCATTTTAAGTATTCAGGAGATGGAAGACACCACCATAACCCTTGATAGCACAGTCAATAACATCCACTTAAAAAACCAAAGCTAGAAAATACAGATTTTGAATGAGCTTCGAAGCTGCTCGTTCTTGTTATGTCTTCCTCTAAGATTAGGCACTCCTTTAGGGTCTGATATTTCTCACTACAAAGCGTAATCATAACATAATCGCTCATATTTTTTTTGTTGGCAGTCTGAATTCCTTGTGTTCTTCGAGGCATTTTTCTCCAGTGTTGAGTTTCTCTTTTTGCACCCTTTCGAACATACAGAATATGGATGCGAGAGGTGGCAGCAGTAGTTAACTATTTATAATCTCAATAATCTTATACACCATGGCAGAAATTTCCTCCATGTTTGAATGGAACTGTTTCTTCAAGGAAAATGTTACCTTCTCGTGTCAAGGTATGGTTTTTGGAGCTCAAGCGGAGTTGCACATCACTTTAAGGCTCTGGCTCTTTACACTGTCAGTGTGGCAGTAGTCTTTTTCTAATGGCAGAGCTTTCCATCGTGGTTTTATTAAAGCATGTTTTGTTTTGGTGATCTTCATTTATCTGTGATCCAAAATGACTGTGTGATTGCACTGTTGCTTTTTTTTTTATGACAGTTATTATTGTTTCTGTGATGTTCACAGTCATTTTGGCAAGGATTTTCTACGTCCACATTGTTGGTGAAGATGATGACAGATACCCATTAGAAACATCTCTGTTGAGAGAGTTTTTGTTGACAAAAGTGTCTTAAGCTGATTCATAACCCTTTTAATCTGTGCTTGTTTTTATCAGTTTTGCGTAGCACTGACGTTAACCAGAACATTGGTAGTGCTAACTCAGACACCCTGCAAAGCTCTGATTTGTTGCATCTTCCTGGTTGCCTTAGATGAATTTGTTAGATGTTGATGAATGCTGGTGATGAATGTGGTATAAGAATCAAAATTATTCTTTTCTAGTGAAAATAACTAGCTACTTGGTAAAAATAATGAGCAATGTGTAAAGTACACAGCATCTGGATTTCATCAGTCGTTTGTTCTTGTTCTGCTGCATTCTTGTTGGCCAGATCAAGAAGTTTGGAAATAAATTTTCATACCAGATTGGCCCAATGGCTCATGAATTTCTACAATTGTACTTTACTAATTAATTGGACCATAATCTAGTACTAGGAAAGAAATATATTAAAAATATTAAATGCCCGTAAAATAGCCTTCCAGGAAAGAAAATGGACTTGGGATCTCTTTAATGGTTGCTGGCTCACTCCTTCGAATATGCATGTGCGTGCACAACTGCACAAAATTAGAATTATTTTTTTAATGTGTCTGTGTGGGTGTTCTGGGTTTCTGCAGAGAACAGAGATTACATTCCCCACTGTAACTCTATGTGTAGCAAGTGGAATACGTAGTACAACTTGTTTGCGTCAGAATGAAGTGAAATTATACTGTGATAGTCTTTCATATTTGGTAGTTTGAGCTGCTCAAAATTCTATTTTGCAATTATCTTGATTATTTCAATTCTTTGAATGCCCTTGTGAGAGTGATATGCCATTCTTTCTGGCTAAAATTATTCAGCTGTTTCTTTCCTTAGTTAATGTATGGGGGAAAAATCAATATAAAAGATAATATTTTAGCATCAGTTGATCGTAGGGTCTTATTTGATTCCAGTATAGCAGGCTAAGTAGCAAATGCTCTTAGCAATTGTTTCTGTTCGTGGAATTTTGAAAGCACCGAGAGAAATCGTGATCCATGGAGACAGTACAATAATTCACATTGACATATTTTCCCCATTTGCCACAGGGCAAATGGAACTATTAATGCTCCTGTACAAAACCTTTTTTCTCCTCTTCTCTTTTCTTAAGAGCAGAACGGAAACAGCAGTGATCGCAACTGTGGATTATATCTAAAAATTTAAGCTGCCCTGCAGCCATCAAAGGGAAAAAGATCAGAAAATCTACTATCAGTGTATCTTTGCTTTTTTATAATTAGAATCCCTTGTGCAGTGAGCGCATATATGTGTTTACACTGCGGGGTTTTTGTAGTGTTTTGGAGGCTGGATGGTTGTTTTAAGCAAGAAGGCATCTCTGGGGTCAGGGAGCAGGTAGCAGTGATTGTAAAATAAGCTGTTTGAGTACTGCATGTACACATGAACTGATTCTAACAAAAAGATCTCCTCTGAATCCATTCTGTGCCCCACAACGTACAGTCACCACCCACTGGAGACAGCCGTTCCAAGCATGTCTACACAAGGAGTATTTGTTGTCCATTGTAGTATTTTGCCTGCAGCTTTGAGAGACCCAATTTTGTCTTCCCTTAAGCAGCAGAAATGATGTCAGCACCAGCGTGGCACTTTTTTCTTTGGATGTTTCAGGGACTGAGAAATTGAACCGTTCATTGAGAAATAAAGATTTGTGTAAAATATGTATAGATTTAAGCAATTTTACCCACTTAGTGCAGTAAAACTGCCTTTGAAATGAGATTGAAATATGAGTTCTTGAAAACGTAGTTGGTTAGATGTTCAGGAAGTAATAGAGAGTTGCCTGCTAATAATGCCAGAAACAATAATTACACCGTGACGAGCAGTAGTGATAGATGGCCAAAGATACATCTTCTCGGCGTGCATCATGTTGCCTCTATGTTACTAAAATCTGTGTGTGCTGTAAGATTAAAAACTGAACACTAGGTAAACCAACAAACATTTTCTTTGGTGTCCTTTCCATCCCTTTCTCCCCCTCTCCCACCGCTTTTTTTTTTTTTTTTTAAGAGAACCAAGAGACCAGGCTTAGGTCACAAATGAGATGAGTTTGACGACCTCAGCCTATGGCCTGGCAGACATCTGTCTCCATCTCAAAACATCCATAGATTTTAGCACAATTGGAAAATCGTGTCAGGAAAGATCCAGGAATAGACTGAGAACACTTAACTGGATGTGATTGTAAAACCTCAAGAAAACAAAAAAATCATCCCTTCCTTCTCAGTACTTGGTGTTTACTAGAAGTTACAGTTGTGGTGCTTAAAAGGAACAACATTCAAAATCCTCTTAGTGAACCAGGGTAGGGTGGGGTGTTTTTCCTTAGAGTATTTATTATCTACATGAATTATTGTTCATTCCTCTCTTGTGATGGTTCTTTCTGATGTGGGTTTCTCTGTAATGTTAATCATGTAGGTGCAGCCGCTGGGAAAGACACAAACTTTAACCTTTCTGGGTCATGGGTCTCAGAAACACTTTAGTTAGAGATCAGCACAGTACAAAGGTACACAAAGTATTCTCATTTATTTCCAGGTCTTTCAGGAAAAGCTAATTAATCATTTATACATTATCTATATACATTTACTTATTATTACAGCTCAGTTGTCTTTAGCCTCCACTGGTTAAATTAAAGTATATTTTTCCATAAGATAACTTCATCATCTGTGATACAACTTGTAGTGTTCATAAGGCGTATCGAATCATTTTAATTAAGAACCCAATCTGCTTGCATGAAAGTGTTTACCTTTTTGTGTATGTCTGCTGAACTTTACTCTTCCCATAGCGATGTACGAGCCTGTACTGTGATCCCTCCTTCAGATACGTAAAGGAATACAAATTAGTAAAGATGATTCTAATATCAATTGCTTTTCTGCTGGTCATAGGAATAAACAGGACCCAAATAAAACAAGAATTTGAAGCAAGGAAAAAATAGTTTGAGTGTCTGTATAGCCTAAGATGTTCCCTGGAATTAGGCGATAACAATGAAAAGTTTCAAATTTTTTATTGCATCAGTGTTGCAGATTTTTAGTTGCTTACTGTGTTTCTTGTGACCTGCTGGCTCACATGGCACGCTCACATGGCACATCAACGTGGTGAAAAGTAACAGTTCATTACACAAAAGCAGTATTAGATACCCTGCTTCATAAAAAGACAGCATATGTTAGGAGACTGAATAATTGTCTTGACGAAATAAATGGCATAAAACCTGAAAAGAGTAAGATAAGCAACATGGTGTGTTAACGGAAGCTGGTTTCAGAAGCTTGACATGATGTTCCAAATCCTCCTCTATTCATTACCCTGTTCTAGGAAATCTACTTTTAAAAACTATCACAGAAAGTTCCTTTATTTATTTTAATGCCTTTTGTTTATTGCTCACGACGAACTCTTTGTGGGCTTCCCACAGTGTCACGATGAATCACAAGTACTGCAGATGTGTCAGCGCCGCCGCCTCCTTGCCAACGCCTGCCTGGCACAACAGTGACTATCTTTAAATTGCGGCGACGGTTCTGCTGTCGAGAGTAATGGCCGTTGTGAGGTGATGGAGCTCCCAGAAGGCACTTGTAGGACCACAGTTGTGCTGGGCTGTGATACAAATTCAACAAAACATCTCTGTCAGATGGTGTTTTCCTGTGCAGAGGAGTTGAACCATTCCAAAGGTGACGGGTTAGGAAACATTTTTGTGAGATGCGGTATCTCTGCAGCATTTTCTTCATGTAATATGGCCATTGGAAAGCTTATCCGATAATCTTTAAATAATACCATCTTACCGTAATGCACAGTGCTGAAACGCTGCCTTAGTCAGGGTGGTTGGCATTAAATATAAACTCAAGTAGCAGTAAATCTATTGGTTCTGCTCATCACCTGTTTGAATTGACTTCTGTAGGGAAGTTGCATGCAACATGAGCAGAATAGTATGATCAGGTAGTCTTTTTGCTAGGATAGCAGCTGCCTTCTCTCTTTACGTTATACAGCAGTACAAAGGGAGCTTTCTCAGTACCAAGTACAAGGGCCTGTAGTGACAGGACAAGGGGTAACGGGTTTAAATTGAAAGTGGGGAGGTTTAGGTTGGATATCAGGAAGAAGTTCTTCCCGGAGAGGTGGTGAAGCACTGGAACAGGTTGCCCAGAGAAGCTGTGGATGCCCCATCCCTGGAAGTGTTCAAGGCCAGGCTGGATGAGGCTTTGAGCAACCTGGTCTAGTGGAAGGTGTCCCTGCCCATGGCAGGGGGGTTGGAACTGGATGGTCTTTAAGGTCCTTCCCAACCCAAACCAGTCTGTGATTCTATGAAAGTTACCACCTTGCTGTGTAGGTTGGCACGTAAACTGATGTCCTTTAGGATTTGAATTGTATCTTAAGAGTTTTGCAGAATGATAAGAATTTCTTACAGTTTACTTTTCATCTGTTGAGATTTAAATTTCAAGTAAAAAACTTGCGCGGGTCTGTATTTCGTTTTAGTAAAAGGGGGAAAAGAAAAAAAAGTGTTCCTCCAGATAACTGCCTATAAAATGTTTATTAGGGAAAAAAAATTTGTGTGTGTGTGTAATACAAATATTAGTATGTTGCTATATATATGGAGGCAGGCAACATGTGAAATGTGTTTCTGTGGCCAGAGGGGTCTGTGTTTTACTCATGAAACCTTGCTAGGTTTTTTTTTTACTGTTGTAAAATCATCGACCATTCACTGTTACGGATTGCCTTGCCTGCATATTGTTCCGTATGTTGTAACTGTGGAATTGATTTTCACTGCCCATCTCTCTGCTACTGTTTTTCTCCGCTCAAATGTTCCTTTTCTCTTGGAGTCAAAGGGCTGTCCATTGAGATTATTTTTATTCTTAGATAGGTAATATGGTGTTTTTCTTACTTGCTTACAAATTTCTGCATAGACCACTTTGAAATGAAAACGAGTTAAAAAAACCTGCTTAGAGCTTACACTTTTTATTATAGCCCATTAAATTCTTTAATAGCTATCCGTAGGTAGATTTTACTCTGTTCCCACAAACATGTTCAGGTTTTTTGGGGTGGAAATGTTCTCTGTCATCTGTTGTAGCCGCTGTGCGAAGTGTGGGTTGCTGAAGGCGTCTGAAGCGCGTGGCGGATTGGTGCACTGCTGCAGCGTTACCAGATTTTAGTTGTATGTGGGTGTGATCCGTCAGTGAGAGGCGAGGCGCTGCCAGGGAGATGCTGTGTGTCTCAGGAGCTGGTGTGATGATTCACTAGAGGTCACTTTTTGCTCACCGATGAACCATCTTTGTGCTAGGTGATAGCAGGGTGCTGTTAGTGCAGAATTTCTCCAGGGCAGAAGGCAGTGCTTGGCTTGGAAGAGGATGAAATTCAAGACTGGTAACTCATAATCCTCACAAGTAAATTTGAGAGTTTGTTCGTTTCAGTGCCATAAACGAGTGTAATCCCAGCGCGTGGTTGTGCTCATGGCCCTTGACAGCAAATGGACATTCTCAGATACTGTTTTGCTTTTTGCATCCTTTAGTAGCCTTGGCTGGGTTTTGAGATTTGTAAGCCTTGTGGTTAGTTTGAAAGTCTCTACGTAAATGCTTAGTGATATGTTGCTTTGTTTTCATACCAGTTCTTATCATTCCTGAGGGGGTCCTCAGTTTTGTGGTATGTGTTTCAAACAAGAGTGTATGATGTTCTCTGTGGTGCCTAGTGAATAAATGGCATTTAGAAGTGTGAATATAAGTGTGCAAGAATTTTAAATTATCTCTGATCCAGCTATAACTTTTTTCCCTGGCTATTTGTTGTGCAGCTTTGCCAAAAATAAGAATATAAGAGGAGGCAGAGGATAATAGAGTACAAATTACATCACAGTACAGAGACCGCTAACTTATTGCCAGTCCAAATTGGTACGAACATACACCATCTCCTAAAGATGCCCCTATTGCTGCTTTAGCATGGTGCCAGGCCCAAAAGAATTAATCCCGCTTTTGAGTGGATAATCACCTCACATTTGGAGTAACACTGGCAAATCTGAACTGCTTTTGGCTTCAGAGCTGGAGATCAAGCCTCCAGCCTGAGCATCCCCCTCCTATCTCCTGAAAGCATAGGAGCGTAGGCAGTGGCCTGCCCTTGAATTGGAGTAGGCGAATGTACTTCTTGCACATTGCTTCTGAATTTGATTTTCTGCTTCCGCTGAGTTTCTCAGCAGCTTGTCCTAAGACTGAAGACATAGCTGCAATAGCCAGTTCATTCAGGACATCCATAGGTTCTGCTTAGGCCACTAGATGGTTAATTATTGGCCGTATTACCAGTGAAATTACTACCACCAAAGAACTTACTGAATCTACTACAAACTTGGAGTTTTTTGATCCCTTCAGTTGGCTTTAATACATATGTCTGTTTCTTTGCATATAGAATGCAGCATCACAAACTGCATCTATTTTTCATTATAATTTTAAAGAGAGAATCACGTCGTAAGCATTCTGCATGGGTCTGAGCCTACTGCCCTTAACCATGTAAAAAATAATGCTTTGCTTCATGACCAGGCCCAGACTGATTTACAACTTGAGAAGTAAATTACTACTCAATAGTAACTTGGTACAACCCAGTTCTATAAAAGTCACTGCAGAATGTTGTTACGCTGGTTCATTATGTTGAAAGTATATTGCATTATAATTTTTAATGGAATTTTTAGTGTAATACATTCCAAATGCCTTTAGCACCTCAGGAGACAGCTGGATCAGTGGTCTCACTCACCAGTTGAGGGGCTGTACACGTAGTTTTGTTAGTAGCTAACTTTTTTAAGGACTTCATCAGCAGTAGGAGCCCCAGCATAGTATCTTTGCAATGGGCAGAGTTTTGAATGAACTCCCAAGATTTCAGACAGGTGAGAAGGAGAAAGCCTATCTATGGGTTACTAACCCACTTTTTGTTCTTTCACGTTAATTTGCTCTTCGTTCCTGGGAACACAGATTGCGCCGCTTCTCCTTTACCTCATCCAATGTCAAATCCCCTAAGAAGCCCTGCCAGCGCAGAAGGGAGCGAGCCATATGGGGCAGGTTGCAGTTGTTCCTTCAGGTCTGGATTTATTCCACTGTGAACAGATGGACAATGGCTGACATCCACTAATGGTTCTCGATAGGTTTCTTCTGTTGTTCATCTCTATCTTCTTTTCCTCTTCAGCCAGAACACAGACATTCCTGGAAATGGTCTGTTAACTCCTCCTGACTAGATGGAAAATGATACCTCTCATTTTGCGATAACCAGAAAATGCAAAGGATTTAATTCCACCCTGGTTCTTTCTTGTGTTTTTAGCACTCATATGAAGAGAGTGAGATCAAGAAGAAAATCCCTTACTCACTTAATTCAGATAACATCAGAGGAGAGAGGTTTTTTGTGTTCACTGGTTTGAAGGGAATTTATTCTTCCATTCATTCAGCACACTGCAAGGTTTTTCACTTTTGTACGGCTGGTATTTCCAGCATAGAGCTAGTGTAGCCATTCCATTTTGAGAAAGGAGCCATGCACATTTGGCATTTCAGAAATGACTTTGAATGTTTGACACAGCTGAACTTCTTGTTCATTAAGTGGAACTTCAATCTATGACTTTGATCCTTCAGCAAACCTTTTTTACAGTAGATGAAGGTCTTCTGTTTTATGTCATGTTTGTGATGACTGCCATTTCTTAAAGATGAAGTGCTTCCCTTTTGTCAATTATTTTTTTTTCCATTTTCCCCTCAGAACCTGCTGAAAATGTTTCTCCAAAATGGTCTTTCCCTTTCACATCAGCCATAAAGCATTAACTTCCTACAGCGGGCAGTTTCACACAGAGGAAGTTACACGTTTTAAAAAAAAAAAAAAAAAAAGAGAGAAAAAAAAAGGCAGCCCTAATTAAGATACGCAACTGCAAAAATAAAGTAGATTGATCTCTATGAGTGTGTTTTATAAACAAATGCCTTTCAGGATCTGAGTGAAAAAATTAAGGGGAGATTTAAATCCAAAGCCGTCTTGACAGATTTTTAAATAAATGGCGCTGACTTACTTTGATTACGCATTTTAAAGCTCTATTTTTGGGATAAAGTTTAAATGTTGGGCCTGCTTTATCCAACCATTATTTTCTTCTGACAAATCCTTTTTAGGATCTCCTAATAGCATCTGCCAGATGTACTGTTGACAAAAGTTAAGATATTCCATTGAAATATAATCTTCCATTTTGATTAAAAATTGCATAAAGCTTTTAAAACAGTGGCTTTAAAAACCGTTACAGTGAATGACACATGTTTGATAACGAAGCAGAACCATGCAGGGTGGAGCCAGCGCACACAGGTACGATGAACTCGGGAGAATTTGCAAGTACACCGTCTCAGTACCTAGCTGTAGGAACACTGTCAAACCTCATTTTTCACTTCAGAGAGCATTCAGTGCATATCTTGGCTCGTTGCTCCGACGATACAGCAGTAAAACAACTTCTTTCACTATCTTCCAAGTCACATCTGCTAAAGATACCCTACCCTAATGTATCTAATTTGTGAAAGCCCAGGGTCATGCCCTTACGATTAGACATCCTGAGGGGAATAAAACTTGTACTTAAATTATACATATGGCTGTTAACAGACACGCTTAAAACAATGTATTTACTCTCCAGCACATGTGCTCCTCCAGCTGACTCTTAGGAAGCCAAGTAATGGTTTGGGGGCTTTGAAAAATGTCATAATTCTTAGTGCAGAACACAGAAGACACTCAACTGTGTAACATTACTGTTCCAAAAAAAATTGTCACAGCGACAGCAGTTCTAAAAAGTGGTGAGAGGATGGGTATTGTCGCGGTTTGTGGAAAATTTACTTCTGTTGTAGCTGTACGAGTGATAGTCTAAAAGATGTGAAGGTGACAATGTTTGGTGACCCAGTGGTGAGCCGGGGAACATGGGAAGTAAAATGGATGGGGGCAGTGGAAAGTTTGACGAGTCAGCTCCTGAGTTTTCTCATGCCCAGGCTAAAACTAGGCCAGTGAAAGCCATGCAGGGGAGGAGGACTGAACTCTGGGTGAAGGCAAGCTTGATTTTCTTAAACATAAAGGGCACTGCATTTGTGTTGTGAGGGAACACTTAATTGCTCTTGGGTTATTTCTTCTTTTCCATCCCGAGTCTTCGTAGTTTATTCTCCAGAGCAGGTGCCTCCTGGCAGTTGTCAAAGAGCAGGGCGGAGAGACCTTTTGGCCGGGCAGACAGGGTCAGATAACCTCTCTCCTTCAGCAGGTGCAAACCAGCCTCCCGCTGTTGAAAGGAGCAGTTACAATCAGCTGAGGATCCAGCCCTTGATGCTTTCCCGGGAAACGTGCCTTTGTGGGGGGTGCATGTGTGTGCGTGCACGGGCAGGGGGGCAAGTCCAGCATTACCTACAGCATGCGTATTTGTTAAGTTTGTAATCAGAAAGGAAAAAGAGCAAGCATATGAATTCCTTCAGGAAGTAGCGCAGAGAATACCAAACTGCAGTATTAATAACCTCCTGTTATTGAATACTCCATCTGTTCATCATGCCAACTTATCCTCACTTAGAGCACTCCCCTTGTCATAATATTTTGTACCACACTCCCCTCCCTCCTTGGAGCAGCAGTTCCAGTTTAGAACTAAACGTTTGCCCAGTCATGTAACCCCACTGAGGAAAGGGTCTCAAGCCTTGTATCTGTTCATGTTTCTCTCTAAAAAAAAGAAAAAAGTAAGTGAACTCTCAGTTTAATTTCTGAATTTTCATTTTCCACCATTAATTTTTCCTGGAGATACTTCCATATCCATATTGGTATTCAGAGATATTCCACTTGCGGTTTAAGCGTGTTCTACCCCTGATGCTCATTCCTTCTGATACTTTGCCACATGGCAGCTTAAGTAGTGGGGAACAAAAAAATTCTTTCTACAGCTTTGATATGTATATATTTTTATATTTGCTAACATCTACAAATGGCAATAAAGTGGTTAACCACTTTAAAGCGATTGAACGCGAATTTGTTTATTTATACAAGCCCAACGTGAGGCGCTTGGCTTGATGCTGCCCTAGTGCTGCACAGTGAGAATCCAAACCGTGGTGTTTGAGGGATGGCTGAGACGTCTGTACTGAGCCATATAAAGCTTTCCCATGAATACAGGAGGAAAATTAAGAAAGTATGAGGCTGCATAAATTTGTCTTGGGAGAACGTGTCTTGGGAGTTACCTCCTGATCCTGCTGGACAGCCCTGTGAAATGGACACTGCCTGGAGAATGATGGGGAGGGGAAAAACAAGTTATATGGAGCTGGAGCCAAGTTGCTGCTACAGGCTGCCTGTATGCTAAAATCCTTCACTTGTGCCTTGAAAGGATTCCTGAAATCCACCCTTTATAACCCTTGAGTTCAAATATTCCCTTCTCAAAAAACCCCAAACAAACAAACTAAAGAAATAACACACACATACACACTCGCCCCAAACCAAAACCCAAAGATCTATAGCCTGGGCATATAGAAACGCAGAAGGGAGATGATCTGTCCCTACTGCCGGGCACGTCACTTGTCCAAGCGAATTATTAGCGAATGCTGCCCGGAGTCCTGCAGAATCCAGATAACGCGCTAAAACCGAACTGCCCCCTTCCGCCCCCTGTCACAACTCC
>NW_010228675.1:0-1178 GCF_000690775.1 Eurypyga helias
AGCGCCTTGGTCTGGCCCTTGGCTGGTTCCAGTCCGGCCGGGTCCTTGGCGCCGGGTCTGCCCCAGGCCCTGGGGCTGCCGGGCTGTGGGTGAGGGCAGGGGAGGGTGGTTTGAGGCCGTAACCCCATATCTGCCCCTCGTCTGAACTGGGAGGGTGGCTCAGCGCTCGGAGTGGTGGGTGGTCAGCGAAAGGCGTGAGAAAGACGGGGGTTGGACGTCTTTTCTGCCAAACTGCGTGTGTGTTGTGAGGTCTCCGAGTCATCATTTCTGCCCTTCTTGCGAGTAGAAGAGGAAAAATATTAAAGGATTCATCCATATGCCAAACACTGGTCATCTCGGAGGTGTTTACACCTGGCACTGGAACAGGTTGCCCAGAGAAGCTGTGGATGCCCCATCCCTGGAAGTGTTCAAGGCCAGGCTGGATGAGGCTTGGAGCAACCTGGGCTATGGAAGGTGTCCCTGCCCATGGCAGGGGGGTTGGAACTGGATGATCTTTAAGGTCCCTTCCAACCCAAACCAGTCTGTGATTCTATGATCAGGCCAGCTGTTGGGCTCTGCCCCCGCTCCCCCTCTCCAGGCGCTGCCGCCTCCTCTGTGGCCGCACAGGATTTCAACACCACAGGAAAGGGGCAGCTCTGGTTAGGATCCACCTGTTTGAGCCACCTGCTTCAAAAGCGCCCAGCCTTTATCGTCCCCCGCCGCAAACGCGTGTGCCAGCGGGGCAGGACGGCGCTGGCAGTCAGCTTGGTAATTAAGCTACGCTGTCAGGTTGTTCGTGTTTCATAAATTAGTGACAGGGTTTGCAGCTCGGGGCTCGGAGCGGTCTCCCTGCGTGACCCCGGGGGGATGCCCTGCTGGCACGGAACGGGGGAAGCCGTGGAAGTTCTGCTCCACACGTGGCTCCCACCTCGCTCTTCGGTGCTTATGTTGGCACAGCGGGAAGCGGTGGGAAACAGGTGGCTGCTCCGTGTCCTCGGGCCACGGGAAAGGTTGAACTCGTACATCGCGTTTCTCCTGGCTGCTCTGGAGTCGAGGGAACTCCCGTAGCGGGCAAAAGCATGTGGCTGACGGGAGGCGAGGGGGCCTGAGGGTGCTGCGGGATGACTGACTTTCCGTCTCTTCCCTCCCTCGTCTCCCCCTTCAGTGCGGCATTGTCCTGGGAGCCCTGCTGCTGATTT
>NW_010228676.1:0-13194 GCF_000690775.1 Eurypyga helias
TGCTAGCCGGAGTTAAACCGCAACACAAGTGTTCACAGCTGGATTTGCCAAATGAAGAATTAAGCCTCTCTACTAATCTGCTTTTCATTTAGAGAAACTGTAACTTCTGCTGCCAGCAATATGGCCTGCTGGGGGGTTCGGTCTTAGCATGGAACATAAATGGTCTGAAAATCTTCCACACTGATAAAGGTTCCCTAGTGAAAAAAATCATAGCTTCCCAAATTTCTGTTGTTTCCTTCCCTCATCCCTCCTTTCACCGCCCATTGAAGTGCTGTGCATGGTCCCAGCAGACCCAGAGCAGGAGGAAGAGCACTGTTGCCTGCTCTGCCCACCTGGGCTCACAGAGCTGGCTGAGCAGTGTGGCTGGCAGGTTGCCACAGGCTGCCAAGAAGATAACATGCACAAAAGATGTCTGGCATCTAAACTGCTCCTGCTGTTTGCCTTCCAGGGCTGAGGATCAGCACTGTGCGCAAGCATCAACTGATTCCTCATAGGTCAAAAACACCTCTGTAGTGGCTGAGGGAACAAAACAGCCTGTAACTCACCTGTTCCCTTCACCCTGCCCGCCGTTGTTTCAAAACTGTTAAGCCACAAGGCACACAGGGCCCTAATGTGATTTGGAGTGGCTATCCAAGTATATCTCAGTTTTTCCCCCTTGCACAGAACATACAAGATTTTACAGTTTATATAGGCTGACAAAAGGTGGACCGCCTCTTAGTGGTGTTGTGCACTACAGAAAAACCTCAGGGGTCTCTTTGGTGTCCAGTCTAAAGATTGCTCAAGGCCCAGAAACTAACAGACGAACTCGTCCATCACACATTTTCGCTTCCTAACCTTGTTCAGATAACGTTCGTTCATTGCTTTTGCTATCTGTTTTATTTCACAGCGCTGATCTGCATCCCTTTTCCTTTCGTTTAACTTCTCTGCCAGTGTTTCGAGTTCTGTAAGAGCCATCTGCAGAGGTAATCTGTCGGGATGGCCTTTATTAGTGTTCTTCAACATATCCTAAATGATAAAACAAACAGAAACAACTTAAAAAATTAGATATACTTTCAAAGTCAAGTTCAAAAGATTACAGGATGTAATGTTATTGCTACATTCTTTATCAAGTTCAAAAGATTAGATGTAATGTTATTGCTACATTCTTTACCCAGGTACTACTAAAGAACAAGACTGATGAACACCTAATGAACATTCAGGCAGCATATCACTTATTTTTGTGAATACCTTAATAGTTCTTAAAAAAAAGAATGAATAGGGTCACGTGCTGCTTATTTAAAGGAAGAAAGTATAGCAAAAGAACTTGAAAATAAGTGCAAAAAATGCAAATGTAAATGTAAATTTTAAAATCTACATAATATTAAGCACAATTTGAAAATCACTATTACCTTATAATATGTAGCTGTCTGTAAACAATGACTGAAAATTAAACTTTTATGATATTTACTATCAGAATAATATTGTATTATCCTTATTACTGTTGTTATTCCTCCCTAAAACACTGACAGAACACTCATCCCAAAGTAGGAGGCATTACTTCAGGGAGGTTGCAAAGCCTCTAAAAATCTTCCCCTTTTGTAGGCATGCAGCAGAACAACTTGAATGAAAGTTTTGCTTCTTTCCCACAGCACTTAAAAATCCCTACGTACTCATTACAGCTTCCTGCCATGATAAAGTCCATTTCTTAAACCCAGGGTAACAGGTTTAAATTGAAAGCAGGGAGGTTTAGATTAGATATCAGGAAGAAATTCTTCCTGGAGAGGGTGGTGAGGCACTGGAACAGGTTGCCCAGAGAAGCTGTGGATGCCCCATCCCTGGAAGTGTTCAAGGCCAGGCTGGATGAGGCTTTGAGCAACCTGGTCTAGTGGAAGGTGTCCCTGCCCATGGCAGGGGGGTTGGAACTGGATGATCTTTAAGGTCCCTTCCAACCCAAACCATTCTGTGATTCTATGATTCTGCTAACTCAAAAGCTCTTACCATCACTAGCTACCCGCATGCTCCCCCCACGACTATCTCTGCTCCATATCCCACAGTAATTCCCGGACCTGCATCCCAAAGTCCGTCCTCCTCTGTGGTACCTGCAAAAAACAGCTGACTCATAGTGGTCGCTGGGATAGACCTGCCGTTGTCTGGTAGGAGTTACAAACAGCATAAATTGGTCTGGAGCAGGTCTGCACTAGGGAATTGTGCTCTTCCTACACCTCCACTGCCTGATAAGAAGAGACCCGAGGACTCCCTGTCAAATCCTCAGTTCCCATGGGAAAGAGCACAAGATGCTGCAGGTCAGAAGGAAGCTGCACCACACTCCAGCAGGTCCTGTGTGCCAAGCAGTCAGGGAGAGTGCGCACTTTTGTTCCACATCCCACACGTATTTTAAATTATCCAAGGCATGAATCACATCCTCTTGTATTTTTCTTAGTGGAAAGTAATGCCACGAAGTTCCTAGTGGTGTTTTGAAGTGGTATTAGCTAAAACAAGTAGCACGTTTGAACCACAGCTTTACTGCAAAGTGACTTTCAAGCTTTATCTAACCTAGCAAGCGATCTAGAGCAAATCTAATTTACTAAGATTTTCCTGCAGTGTATTTACTGCCTGGCCCTGCAATCAGCCTATGAGATCAGCATGTTATGATGCACTGAAATGTTTTCTTTGTCATTTATCCATGACCCAGTCGTCACTTCCATTGCAGTGCACTCCTCCAGCAGAGGACAGCTCCCATGCAATCCCACAAGCAAACCACGAAGAATGCAACAAGACCATCCCTTTGGTAAGCATTACTTACCTGCAATAGCAGAATGAACTGTGGAAAGCGCTGGATAGGTTTCATCATTAAACCATACAGCGTAATGCGATCAGGACTTGACTCCTGGCACTGCTGCAATGCAAGAAAGCCACACTGTTTACTACCACGAGCGTATTTCCATCGGTTAGAGCATGAAAGGAAAACGTTTCCTGAAACAACTACAAGATTTACATTAATGATTACAGTGGTACTGTAAAGATCCATTTACTATAAAGTTTTCATTTTAAAACCTTTTAAAAAACCTAAATCACTATTAAAATGATGGCATGTCACTGAACTGACATCTCCTCCTTAAATACTTAACAGCTGGGATGAGCCGCAGCAGCGATGCAGGGCCTACGTACATCTCGATACAGCAGTCGTGCTTTTTACATAAGCAGTGCACTGAAACATCTGCTTAACTTCAAGCACAACAAAGGGAATGTACTTGTTCAAGGTCTTAAACTTGAAAAATGTAAGCGATCTGTTGATTTACAGTCCTTAATTTACTATTGCCGCTCTGTTTCTTGGGGCTAGGAGACTATAAATCTCTAACCACCTATGTGTTTTTAAGAGGAAATCTAAGGAAAACATCATAATCTCAGTGCTATGCAAACAAAAAGAGATTTTCATTTTCTTTATTAAAAGAAACTACGGAAAAGAACACTGATTTATGTTTGGAAAGAAAAACATAGGAATCCATTATTTTGGTTATCAGGACTGGCAGATAAAACCGGACAAATTTCATTTGCATGTGCAGAAAAGCCCTGTTTGTGTAAGGCATTTCCACGTTTGGAAATATTTTGGCCATAATCACAGCTGACGCAGAATAAGCAGAGTAGAAGCAATACTCAACATTAAAAACAAAGCAAACCCAAACCATATTAAACTGATGTTATCCCTAAATTGCTGTTTATTGCTACAAATATCAGCTACACAACATGTTTCCATCATACACTCCACAAACATATTCTTTTTTCCCCAAACAACAGCAGTGAAGAGTCTGGTCTTTGTTGCTGGTGGGCAAACAAAAAAAAAACCTGGAGGGTACAGAAACGTCTTCTGTCCTCAGAGTTCAGTTGTGAGTCCCCAGCTCTGAGCAGCACCAGCACTGGGAATGGCAAGCAGCTCTGAGAGGTGAAGGCTATGCCTCCATTGGAACAACGGGCTTTTAACAGTGTGAGGGGTATGAAGTGACTATACCCTCACTAGAGTTTGATCTTCGTGGTGCCTAAGGCTTCCAGAATGTAATCCTGTGTGATGCTGGCCACACTCCAAAATGTTCTTAGTTAATTTTAAGATCTGAAGACAGATTAGGAATTGGCCTCTCTGCCAGCCCCCTTTAGGCAAGCAAAGAGCTTCACTATCTGGCTTGCCTCGGGCAGCCAGTTTCAGGGTTTGGCTTATCACTGCAAGACCTGAGAGGGTGACAGCTCCGAGAGGCACAACTCAATCCAGGACTCTCTGGGAACAGGACAAGCAGAGCTTCCAGGCTCTCAGCAGCACCACAAACAGCCTAAAAGCCTTTCAATGGATTTTGTGTGCCCACTGTAAGGTATCATCCCCAGGGATTTGCAGCACTTCTACTGCGTGTACCAGGCTCTCAATGCACATCACCAGAAGCATCGTATTCATCAGGGTAGTATACATTCTGCACACAAAATTTCCATTTCAACTCCAAACTCGAAACATGACATTCCAAATACTAGGAAATTGCTGTGGGACAGAAATCTAGTTGCACTGCTCTGCACGATACAATAAAGAAGTTAGAAGTAAAATAAAGCCCAAATAAGAAGAGGCCTTAGATGGTGAACTATTATTTGAAGCTCACCTGCTACAAAAGAATCTCAATGTTCTGCCAACTACAGTCATCTGAACAACACCACCCTGCACATCAAAATACATTCTACATCTAACATTGTTATTTATCTGAAAATACAGCAGTGGAAGTGAATGCTCTGGGGATTTTCTTTCTGCCAAACCCATAAAACATAAAACCAAAGTCCTTAAAACAGTCGCACAATATACAGTATCAGCAGTCAAATCTCCTCCTAACTTATAATTTATACTGCCATATTTATATCATATACCCAGCTGTTTTAAGATTGAACAAACTCACCTTTAAGAAGTCTAGAAAGGCAGGTTTGGTGGCACATGTTTTCTTGAGAATCCCTACTGCTGTACTGAAGTTGTTTACATATTCACTGTACGCATCCAATACCATAGATTTAGAAAACTGAAAAAAATAAAACAGTAAACTTTAACTATAAATATAAAAAGATCCCTCAAAGCATAACTCCTAAATCTCTTACTGTTAAGGACTTGCCTTGCTAGAGCTAAGGGCTTTGCTTGGCCTAGTGCTCGACCTACAGAAATACCAGTGATGCCCAAAATAGCCTTTCTATGGACAACAGGTTGGAAACCTAAAGACATAACAGCTACGAATTACAAAACGTAAATTTACAGAAATAGCTTCATCTTGGCTAAGACACCAGGGCAGAGGCTGGGGACTATGGGCAATCAAAGGGCATCCACTGAAATTCAAAGCAGCTGCTGGGATCCCTTGGTCCTCTCACACCTGCTTATCTTCCAGATTTGGTGAACCACCAAAATCCCAGTGCCTTCATGCCCCATCTTCAGCTGGTAAGGGTTTACCAGGAAAGCAAAGAGATGGTGTGGCCTGCAGAGCCATATGAAGGGTAAGATCGCTGTCCTTAGTAACTTTATCCCTGCCTTCTGCAGAGCTGGTACCATTAACACTATCAGGCCTACTTCAGTCAAAAAAAAAAACCAAACCAGGTTTAAAACACCAAATCCTTAGTAACCATTTCATTTTGACAGAAATGGGATGAAAGCACTCAGAGACAAATCCCAGCTCTCTTACAGCAGACATGAAAAGGGGGTAATTTCCAGCTGCTGGGTGGTTAACAGAACAGCACTCAAACCAGCAGCTAGGCAGCTTTTTCCACCCACACACTCGCAGAGGGAACAAAGTCTTTCAATCAAACAAGACCACTTCTTGTTTTCATAGAATCATAGAAGCACAGAATGGTTTGGGTTGGAAGGGACCTTAAAGATCATCTAGTTCCAACCCCCCTGCCATGGGCAGGGACACCTTCCACTAGACCAGGTTGCTCAAAGCCTCATCCAGCCTGGCCTTGAACCCTTCCAGGGATGGGGCATCCACAGCTTCTCTGGGCAACCTGTTCCAGTGCCTCACCACCCTCTCTGTGAAGAATTTCTTCCTGATATCTAATCTAAACCTCCCTGTTTTCAATTTGTACCCGTTACCCCTTGTCCTGTCACTACAGACCCTTGTAAAAAGTCCTCTCCCAGCATCCTTGTAGGCCCCCTTCCGATATTGGAAAGCTGCAATAAGGTCTCCTCGGAGCCTCCTCTTCTCCAGGCTGAACAAGCCCAACTCTCTCAGCCTGTCCCCATAGGAGAGGTGCTCCAGCCCTCTGAGCATCTTTGTGGCCTCCTCTGGACTCACTCCAACTGGTCTATATCCTTCTGATGTTGAGGGCTCCACAGCTGGACGCAGCACTCCAGGTGGGGTCTCACCAGAGCAGAGTACAGGGGCAGAATCCCCTCCCTCGACCTGCTGGCCACACTTCTCCTGATACAGCCCAGGATACGGTTGGCTTTCTGGGCTGCCAGCGCACACTGCCGGCTCATGTTCAGTTTTTTGTCTACCAGTAGACGAATTAGTTTAATTTATTTAATTAGTTTAATTAATTAATTTAAAGCAGTGGGTAGTTCAGTCCTTTACTAGGTCAACTTCCATTAAGAGCCAAACATTGTTTTATAAATACTCTTTACCTGTGCCCCATGCTCAGCCCAAATACTGGAACTCAGGGCATCACCTACTGTGGGTTTTTTCTACTCCCAGCAAACACCTGTGTGTGTCTACCTACAATGCTGAGCCTCAGTCTCACCTCTGATGGGTTTCTGAATCTCTATCTCCTCAGAAAATGAAACTGTTTACTTGTATGTCTGAAAGCGTCATCAAAGCTCGAAAACTTTGCCCACAATCCTTTCCCATCTTTGGCCAGCCAAGCCAAAGACACATGTTGGTGTCAGTTCCCTTACCAGGATGGTACATACATACTCTGACAGTTGCCACAGGCATCGGAGAATATGGGAATAAAGCAGCCGAGTTAGACAGAGAGATATGGAGATGGAATAAGACGTCTAAAATAAAAACAGATTATCTGTTCGGATGCATTTGCTTACTGAAGCAACAAAGACATCACCAATCATTTCAACAGAGTCCCACTCAGATACACGACTCGCCAGTGCAATCTGAAACATTGAGTGGCACTGAAGAATTTCCTTAATTCGATAAAAGACCATTTTGAGTTTTCTTTCACTCAGTAATTTTGGTTCCATATCTGAAAGGGGCTTCTCATACTGCTGTAGGGGAAAAAAAAAAAAAAAGAAAAAAAGAAAGATTTTAACAAAGAAACAAAATCATCTTCTATAAGCAGAAAAAACCCCAACTTACGTAACAATATACACACATACAACATATCTAAAGATTTGGCATGAAGCATCTGTAGCAAAATCTAGGCCAATCATGCTACTGATTCTTTAAGGATTTGACTATTTTTCATATTTACAAATTATAAAATGCAAAAGATGTTAAGGTACCTCCAGGATTCTTTTGAGAGCATCCACGTAATTCTTCTCACTGTCAACTACAGAGCCCAGAATATACCTTCTCACAACCTGTCAAGGAACAAAGGTGTCTGAAGCTCTTATCAGGCAACATGTTCATCATAGTTGGGAATACTGATGATAAGATTCTCATATTAATAAAACACAAGAAACACAAGGCAATTTCAATACTGAAACTGCAATAAAATAATGCTGTACCTCTACAAAAGTAATTAAATGTACTATTACTCTAAATTTTTTATTTAAAAAACGCGACAATTATTGTACCTACATCTGTAATCTTTGCTGAGCATTGCAATTCCAAGCTTTAATTTTGAAACTGGTGTTATTAATTTAAGATTTATAAATTCAGGCATAAATGTAAATAATAATAATAGATGATGGCTATTTCGGTGAATTGCTGCAACAAAACAGGTAACCAGCTTTCAAAAATCAGTCTTCAAGATTAATTTTCTACTGCTTTATAAATTCATTAGGAGTAACATGAGAGACAAACAAGCAAATGTTAATTGCCTTTTTAAAGTAAGGCCCATATAAACTGTACCACTGAGAAAGTATCTGAGCAAGTCAACTTTCTTTTTTGGGCATTACCATACACAGGTGAAAATCCTGTCTCATCTATATTCCTACCAATTGACAGAGCTGTAAGAGCTTCAGGAAATACTACCATATTCCATGTTTACAAACTACAGGCTATTTATGACACCTTCTCCACCTCCCGCTTCTGCAATTCAGCTGAAACACACCTTGTATGAGTGTGCGGGACAAACGACAGGAAGGACCGGGGAACCTATTTGGTTTAAAATATAAACTTCTTATAGTTATTGATTATATTTCTTGCTGGTTTTAAGGATTTGTTTTCAACCCAAATCCATTTCCTAATGCTGCTCATCCCAGGACTTTCAAAAGCAGGACTCTGAGGAAGAAGACACCACAAGGGCAGGATCAAACCACTACCCACAACTACAAGGGAAGGCAAAACTGCTTCTTTTGCTATTTTAAGCCAGCCCAAATGACCATGAAACCCAGATCTTAGACCTGCTTCTCTCTGCTCCTGGTCCCCACAGCCTCCTGCCTCCTCTGCCACAGCTGCCTTCAATTCTCCACACTTGTATTTTATATTATTAAGTTCAGTGCAGGTTACGCAAGGGTTTTCTTTCAAGTACTGGCATTTCAAAGGAAGAATACAAAACTATCTGAGGCCTTGCTTAAAGATATACACGGTAAAATTATTTGTGTCTAATTGTGTTTAGAATGGATTTAGCGGTGTCTTATTTGTTATAATGCATCAGCTGTTCTGGTAAAGAACACTAACTCTACTTTTAGTCACAGTCCATTCTTCCAAAAAGAATACACATTTGTAGAAAACGTTTTTTTCAGGTTCTGAAAACTAAAATACACAAAGCAAACATCTAATAGTGCCTACAGGTAATTGCAAGAGATACGCATAGCGTACAAGGGGTTTGCGTGCAAGCCTTACCAGCAAAAATGTGAATGCGAATGTAACAGTGGCATACAAACACGAATAACTTATCCTAAAAATTCAGGCCCCGGTATTAAAACGAAGCAGAAGCTGTCAGGGCTGAGACCCAACGCCGGGCAAGAGTGTTTAAACAGGCGCCCGGTTTTAAACCACAGCCATCGTGCCACCTGCTGTCTAAAACAAGCAGGTTCACAGTCAGCTCGTTCCTGGTGAGCACCCCAGGCTGGAAAGAGCCCCTCTCTGCCCTCCACCCGCTCCAGCTGGGACCCCAGGCCTACTGTGCAGTCTGCCAGCCCCCAGCCTGTGCAGAGGCATCGGGTAAGCTCCATCCCAGAGCCAGGACTTGTGTGGGTTGAGCCGCTTGAGGTTTTCTGTCAACACCAGCCCATCAAAGCCACGCTGACCCACCTCCCACACGTGGCCTGCTGCACCCCCTCCAGTTTGGCGTCACCTCCACATGTGCACCGCAGCTGCTATCCAGATCCTTAACAAAGGCATTAAACACCACGGGCCCCGTGTCTGCTCCTGAGGGACACCACTAACGATGGCCGCCCGCTGGACTTTGTACCATGGACTACAACCCTCTGAGCACGGTGTCCTCGACACCCAACTTCTAGTCCACCCACACAAATTGTACCTCACCTCTTCGGCTATAAGGTAGCTCAGGAGACTGCTGAGAGCCTTGCTAGAGCAGCGGTAAATGTTGTCTGTTGCTCTCCTCTGTCCACAGCCAGCCTCTCACAAGTGATCAAGCTGGTCAGGCACAAATGGACTCTGGTCCATCTATGCTGACTGCTCCCAATCCCGCTCCCGTCCTTCTGAACACTGAAACAGCTCCCAGGAGCATTTGCTCCATCACCTTCACAGGGACTGAGGTGCGGCCAGCCTGGATCCTCCTCCTTACCCTTCTTGAGGATGAGAGTGTGACATTTATCTTTTTCCAGTCTTCTCTGATCACTGTGATCTTAGAAGACAGAGAAAGGCCTTACACTCAGCACCCTTAACCCACCTCATCTGATATAGAATCATAGAATGGTTTGGGTTGGAAGGGCCCTTAAAGCCCATCTAGTTCCAACCCCCCTGCCATGGGCAGGGACACCTTGCACTAGACCCGGATGCTCAAAGCCACATCCAGTCTGGCCTTGAAGACATCCAGGGAGGGGGCATCCACAACATCCCTGGGCAACCTGTTCCAGTACCTCACCACCCCCTCTGTGAAGAATTTCTTCCTGACATCTAATCTAAACCTCCCTGATTTCAATTTGTACCCATTACCATATGTCCCATGGTGTCCCACAGACACCACCTGGCCTCCCCTACCCCCTAACTGCAGGTAATGGAGTGACCCGTCCCTAGGCTCAGGGCCTTCCGAGGCCTGAGGACAAACCTCGACAGCAAGAGCTGAGGCAAAGGTGGCACTGAGTACCTAGGTCTTCTCAGTGCCCTTTGTCACTAGGTCCCTGCCTTAGCAAGCAGCAGACCCATTTTTTTCCCTCAGCCCTCCTTTTTCTGCCAATGTACATATAAGAAACCTTTCACCGTTGCCCTTCAAACCTCCCTAGCTCCAACTGAGCTTTGGCTTTCCAAACTCTGTTCCTGGCAAGTTGGGCAGCTCCTCCTTGGGTAGACAGGCAACATGCATCATGACCTACACAACAGCAACTACTGGTTTGCACCAAATTATGGACACTCTGCTTTTCCAAAAGACGGTATGTTTATTTTTAATTGCCTACAAAACAAGCCAGTGAAACTCTCGCACCCTTATTTGGAAAGAAGGAAAAGTCAGCATTCAGATTGATGCTGAGATCTTAAATTATAATGAAATTTTACCGTAATGTAACACAGTTTGGTATTGTTACCAGATTAGTACTTCACTGGGCTAAACACATTAGAAAAATAGACCTCACCAAGCAAACCAAAAAACTTCCACCACTTTCCTCAACTGCCCCTTCCTTTGTCCTGGTGGGTCTTCTTCACCTTCATTTTGTGAAGGTACTGACCAACTCATGACTTGACACCACAAGAAGCTAAAAACTGTACTATAGTTATTACTTGTCATAACAATAGAGTAACATGAACCCACAGGATTTATTTTCAGCCCAAATTTCTAACTGATGCTGATTTCAGTGATTTTGAAGTGGTTTCCACAATGACTATAGAGTCTGAGGTGGAGAACAGCAAAACAGACTCTTCTGTAGACTTGACTTTACTGGGGACAAGGGTTTTGTTTTAACTGGGGACACGTTTTTTGTTTTAATCAGGAGAAACCTTAAGATTCAGAAAGCATACAAGATACTCTCTACATTCAAAACAGAAGTCCTGGAGCAATGCCTTCTGACTCAAAAATGTTTAAACTCTTTCTTTTCACTCAACGCTGTCACATTTAGTTTAAGCGTTCAGGTAGTGAAACAATACAATTATTATAGATGGTATTATAATGCAAAACAGCATTTTGCTTGTCTCTCTGAATTCAGGACTGATGCCTCTACATGCACACACACCAACTTTCAAGAAGCTACTTATTCATTTCTGAATGGGATATCCACTCAATTTATGTTAAATGCCAGTATGTTTGAAGAGCAAGGCACCTGGGAGTCACTGATGTAGAGCAGAAGGGGAGGAAGAAGAGGAAGATAACCATATTTCCAAAAAGCTACTACCTGCTGCTGTGATAATCCTTCAGGCATAGGAGTCATAATTGCTTCTGTATGCATACAGTCCACATCAATAAACAAATTTAGCTCTTCTTCTTCTAGACATGATGATCTGTGATCTACAAATAATTGAATAACCAAAATGTCAACTTTTGAAATGTGTATACTGAAAGAAGGAAAAAAAAAAAAGGGCAAAGATCCTACCATCCAAGCACAATAATTACACAGCAGTCCTATTTTCACTTACCAAACCAAACAAATTCCCTAGCACTTCTGTATCACCTGTGAAATCACATAAATACCACCACCAATAGGCGCTCTAATAAAGAACATCTTTTAAAGGTATCTCAAAATCCTAAAATCCCTGCAGCAGGAGACAGCCTAGGCATCTTCTGCTTGACCTCTACTCACTCTGCACAGCCAGAACAAGACTGTCCAGAGCACAGGACATGACAACTACAGAAAAAGCTCTGCAGCTCCAGGGATAGCAGTTTTGAAATTAATTACGTTTGGGAAGAAATAAAACACATCCACAGCACGATGCAGTTTAAAAGATTCCATACACCCTTCCATAAAAGTAGTAAAGCAAGTAGCTAAATGTACCAAAATGTTGGCTTTCATCAGAAATAGTAACAAGGGGTTCTGCCTTGCTCCCTACGTACTGGTTTTCTGCAGAAAGCATCACCAGAAAGCGGTGATAGGTGGCAGCATGCAGCCAGCCAAACCAGCAGGCATGAGCCAAGGACAGAGACAGCAAGAACAGCATGAGAAACTGCGGCTTAGAAGAAAAAGGGAAGCAGATCTGTGGCTGGGAGGAATTTATGAGGTTATTGGACAAACTGGTCACTAGCTCCCTGCTGATTTGGTGAGTGGCTAAGGGATTAAACCCTGTGTCTGCCACCTAACCACTAGAAATGCCAGGAGGAATGCCAGGCCCGCTGTAACACTGCCCTGCTTCAGCAAGTCATTCTCTCCTGTGCAACACCAGGAAGTTGAGGACACTTTTTTGCACTAAAGTTTGTGCAAATAACTTTCTATTTTCTGCCTGTGAACCAGGTAAATTCAGAAGCAGTTAAATGCCATGACAGGGATGTAAGCTATTACCTGGTCCTTACAGAGAGGATGCAGCTTTATGTTAGCACACTCACTAAAAATGTCTTGTTCCAGTCTTGTGGTTTTAGCTTCCTAAAACTGTAGTTTTTATAAGCTCTGAAGTTATAACCGTTCAATCAGTCGGGCAGAAACCTGAGCAGAAAGATGTGCTACCTCTCAGCCTTATGCTGCAGAAGCGGTTAAGTTTGTATTCAGTTACTATGCCCTGCCTCTCACAAAAATTAACTGTGGACTGCTGACATTTGTTCTTAACTAGATAAAGAACACAAATACTTTCAGCTTTTTGATTTTAGACCACTTTCTGTTTTCCCAATCCAAACTCAGCTTTCATCACAAATCACCAACCTGTGATAAACCAAAATAGCCTCTTCTCCTACTTCCACTCTTAAGCACAAAAAGCGTTTGTTATCCCTTGCCCACAACAAACTTTTTAAACTGTCAACTCTCACTCCAGTGAAAACATTTGTGCTGGGTTCAGCCAG
>NW_010228677.1:0-3411 GCF_000690775.1 Eurypyga helias
CTCAATCCCACTGTCCATGTTGCCAGCAAAGATCTTGAACAGCACCAGTCCCAATACTGATGCCGCTCGTCACTGGTCTCCACTCAGACATTGGGCCATTGACAACAACTCCGTGAGTGTGACTATTGAGCCAGTTTTTTATCCACAAGTGGACCACCTGTTAAGTCCATGTCTCTTCAATTTAGAGACAAGGATGTCATGTGGGACAGTGTGAAACACTTTGCATACGTCTAGGTAGGTGATGCCGTAACCTTGTCATAGAAAGCCACGAAATATGTCACACACAGTTTACCCCTTGTGAAGCCATGTTGGCTGTCACCAATCACCTCCTCGTTTTCCATGTGCCTTAGTGTGGTTTCCAGGGGGATCTGCTCCCTGATGTTGATGGGCACAGAGGTGAGACTGACCTATAGTTCCCCAGGTACTCCTTATTTCCCTTTTTAAAAATGGTGGTTATGTTTCCCCTTTTTCAGTCAGGGTGAACTTCACCGGGCTGCCATGACTTCTCAGATATGATGGGCAGTGGCTTGGCCACTTTGTCTGCCAGTTTCCTCAAGACCTGCAGATGCATCTCATCAGGTCCCATAAGGTTGGAAACTCTTCTGTTCCTTAGTTATTCTCAAACCTGGCATTCTACACTGGGTAGTTCATTCTCCCAGTCCCTGCCTTTGCCTTCTGCCACTTGCGTGGTGTGCCTTGAGCACTTGCCAGTAAAGTCTGAGGCAAAACAGTTGTTGAGTACCTCAGCTTTCTCCTCATCCCAGGTGACCGGCTCTCCGGTTTCCTTCTGGAGAGGGCCCACATTTTCCTTAGTCTTCCTTTTGTCACTGTCATACCTACAGAAGCTTTTCTTGTGGCTCTTGATGGCCCTGGCCAGATTTAATTCTATTTTCTCTTATATAGGAGGCTCCAGTCCCTTTGTGAACTTTGTGGCTTTCCTCGGGATTCGATCTCCAGTAGTTCCATGTCTATCTTATACTGGGGAGCCCGGAGCAGACTCGGCACTCCAGATATGGCCTTACCAGTGCTGAGGAGAAAGGGAAGGATCACCTGCCTCGACTTGCTGGCAACACTCCTAATGCAGCCCAGAATGCCACTGTCACCTTTGGTACAAGGGCACAGTGCTGGCTCATGGGCAATGTCCTGTCCACTGGGACCCCCTGGTTGTTTCCTCAAAACTGCTTTCCAGCCAGTCAGCCTCCAGCATGAGCTGTTGCCTGGGATTGTTCCTCCCTACCTTGTCCCTAGTTTTCTCCTTTTCTCTACTTTTGGCATATGTAACTAGTGTAAAATTATAGAACTATATACAGAAAAGGAAAGTTAGTTTGGTTAATTAATGGGCCCCATAGTATTAATATTTTGGTTTAGCATTTCAGTCTGTAGTGATTCTTATTGTATATTTTCTCATTTTAAAATCAGTAAATGCAAGTAATGAATGGCTAGTTATTAGGAAATATTGTTAAAATTTTATTGCTACTTTTGTATTTGGGATTATTACCAGTATTTTTTCATAAGTATGAGCACTAGGTGTCGCTCTTCACCAGTGTCTATTCAGAAAGCGGAGTATTCTATCGTAGAGCTGGGAGGTGACCTGTCTCTAGTTAAATGCACTTACACTTTCCATGGTGGAGAGTGTTTGTGTAGCCTAGCCCTAGCATCCCAAACGACATAAATTACCGCAGTTTCTTGCCAATTTGTTCCTGTGTTGTTTCAGTTCCCAAGAAGCTAGCAATTGTTTTTCTAATATCCAGCCTAAAGTATTGTTGGAGACTGTTAGGTCTTGTTTCTTATTCTTTAAGGCCTCTCTGCAAAGGACAGCTGATTGCTATGCTCTCCCCAAAAATGGTTTTCAAGTCAGAAATACACGACGTTGCAGGTGAAAGAATAGGCGTTCAGTAGCCAAACACTTAGCTGAGGTAAGGAGAAGGCAAGATGCTAGCTTCCCCCTTACATACGTTAACTGGGCTAATAAAGGGTGTTTACCTGTAAAACATATCCAGTGTAGGTCTAGTGACCTACATTAGGTCACATTACAACTTGCAAAACCATTATGCTTTACAAAAGGTCTTTTACTGCCTAAATAACTCATGAAAAATATGAAGAGCCTGGATTTACATTTTCCACCCCTCTTACTATTTTTCTAGTCTCCTCTGGATTGCCTTTTGCCTAAATTATCTTTGAGGGGTCCTGTCCCAAACTGTGTATAGTATTTTAGGTGAGACTTCATTTGAGCCAAGTAGCTTAGTTCAATTCCTTTTGATGTCATGTGTATACAACACTTCTGTCTTTTTAAAAAGAAAAAAAAATCTGTCACAAATTTCATGTCAGTGCCATCAGAGTCTCTTTCATTTGTGGTATAATGTAATCCCCATAAACTTTTCTTCTGTGTTGTTGCCTGGCTAGCTAGACCTGATTTTAATAGGTGATTTTTCTTCCCTCAGCCTAATGTGTTGCGCCTTTCAGTTTCATGTCATCATTTCAGGCTGTTGCCTATGTAATTAATTACTTCGTGGGATACTTTTTTGCTATGTGTTTGTGAGTTACAGTCCCATTCTTCCTCTTTAGATTGCAGGATTGAGAGTAACTGATTTAAGAGACTACAATGTTTACTGCTTATGCAACACCTTAAGTAACTAATGAATTAAGAAACCTAATTAACTTACCACACCACTATTAGTAATTTGTAACAATAGTATTTTTCACATTACTCTACACAAGTTTCTGTAAAGCTCTTCATCATCATTCTTAAATCTGATGACAGGGTACTTTTTTGAAGTAACCCTTCTGAACCTTCTTGGCAGCACAAGGCAGTATTGCATTCTATCTCCAGTTGCTACCTTCTCACTACTCCAGTCATCTACTCCTATTAAAAAAAGCTCACTGCCTATTTGGCTGTTGGGCTGTTTTTCACAGTGTCATTGTTTTTCTGGGGTATTCAGGGTAAATAGTCACCTGTGGTATTTATATGTTTACTCTGATAAACACTTGTGTACTAAGTAGCATGTGATCTGCCCTTTGCCCACATTATTTTTGCAACACGTATAAAGTCTACAAAGACTTTGCACTTAGAATTTGGAGTTCTTTGTATTCCGCTGTTGGGCTGTTTTTCACAGTGTCATTGTTTTTCTGGGGTATTCAGGGTAAATAGTCACCTGTGGTATTTATATGTTTACTCTGATAAACACTTGTGTACTAAGTAGCATGTGATCTGCCCTTTGCCCACATTATTTTTGCAACACGTATAAAGTCTACAAAGACTTTGCACTTAGAATTTGGAGTTCTTTGTATTCCATGTAGTTTTTACTGCGTATTACATACCCACAAGTGTAGAAGAACCTAAGAATCACTGTAGAATCTGTCTCATTGACTAGCTCTAAAGGTGAAAGTTCATAGAATCACTGAATGGTTTGG